>NC_092862.1:94012529-94072046 GCF_032062135.1 Pyxicephalus adspersus
AATTTTTTAAACGTTGCAAGCAACGTTTAAAATAAAGCTCAAAAACGTGCCTGAAGGAAACGTCCTGGTGTAGATTAGCCCATTGGAATGCATGGGGACTTCAAACAAGGGCTTTAAAAGCCTCAGGTTAAACGCTGGGGAAACAGTCCATGTAGACTAAGCCTTACTTTGTAACACACTTTCCAGCACAGAAATATTATGATACATTTGTTACATTTTTCTTTTATCCACTGCCAGAAAAATGTAACAAATGTATCTAATATTATTGTGCTGGAAAGTAAGAGATACTTGCGTGGCCTCTTCTCAATGATTGCAGCTGTGTCTGCAATCATTGTGAAGAGTGTAAGATCCCTGGGGCACTACAGGTAAATAACCTGTAGTGCCCCGAGGATCGTAGTGGAACTGCAGAGTTTATCTGTGACAGCTGTGACTGCAGGCGATCCCTGGGCACTAGAGGTTGAATGGGGATAAGTTTCCCCATTCATCATATCTAGTGCCCTGTGTTCTTGGATAGAGAAACTCTATCCAAGAACACATACTACTAGCAAGAGCAATCAGGTTCGCTGTTGCAGTCCTGTAGTATGTGTTTTGGATAGAGTTTCTCCATCCAAGAACACAGGACTCCCTGTGTTCTTGGATAGAGAAACTCTATCCAAGAACACCTACAACTAGTAAAGGGCTGCAAGAGCAATATGATTGCTCTTGCAGCCTTTAATAGTCCCTAAAAAAAACCTGAATTCTCCCACGATTGACTTCAATGGTGTTCGAATTCGGCATTCGATCACCCGAACAATATCTCCCTAATCGACCGTCAACTTGAATAGCTGTCGAATCGAATAGTGAGATATTCGACCAACACTAACTGCAAACTTTTAGCAGAGTTGCATTCTAATTTATATTACCATGTTAAGCATTATTATTTTTTATATTTGCTTGTTACAATTTGAAATGGTAGCATCATAGTGTAAATCCCAACACTGCTTCACCTGCCTAAACCTGGCTATAGAGATCAAATAAAATCCAGTGTTACATCAGGTCTATTGATCCTTAAAAGCAAAGGAAAGAATGTGTTTCTGTTACCTTAGATGCCTGTCAGGAGACTGACAGTGTAGTAGCTCTGTGCTCCTAAATGTACTTCTCTGTGAATACTTAGGTATATTTCACACTGTGACTTTGATATTTACTGCATGTATGTGAGTTTGCATTGATTGTTGCCCTTTTTTTACATTTGGAAAATTCATCCACATATTTATTTTCTGAATTTGATATAAATATGTTTAAAAATATTGTGGTCATATTGGACTCACAATCACAGGCATTTGCACAATAAAAGGAGTTTGGTACCTTTCTTATTGTTTTACTGCAGAAGTGTCACAGTCAGGTAACAATTATAACAGCAGGTAACAGCAGCTGCTAGGCCATTGAGTTAATCACCAGTGTATAGTGGAAGGGTAAGCCCTTTAATATTTTTGAGCAAGTGTTTTTTGCAGAGACGTTGCAGGTATCAGTGTACACTATTGATTCATTACTAGCAACTAAAAAATTGTGACTGAGCAAGTTCTTAATTGCAAATAGGAATAGGTGATGTCCCTTCTACAATAAAATAAACGTACCTGCTTGATCGCAGTGTTTTAATACACTCACCTGTCCTCATTTCATCGTGGATGCTGCCATCTTCTTATCTTTCTTTGGTCATCTTTATTGGCCAGACCTGAATGACATAACTCCCATGCATGCACACAGAAAATAATTAATCCTACCAGCCCTGTGGAATGCTGGGAAACCCAACACATCATGGCAGCAAGGCAGCATTTTTTTTAAAAAGAACAGGCAAGTGAGTACAGTATGTTTTACTGACCTGCTTGGTTGCTGTTAAATGTAATATTAGGCATAATGGACTGCATGGTGTCACAGATTTTTTAGCACACACACCATAATGTTTGTAATTATGAATGCGATGATGATGTGGGAAGGACCTAGTATATGCGTCATGATGATGATATGGAAGAAGTGGTATACCTGCAAAATACACAATGGACCTGATTTATTAAAGCACTGCAAGACCATAGGAGGTAGACTATCATGGGAGAACCTGGGTAATTCATCAAACCTTGGAATGGATCTAGTTCTCAATTAAAAACATTTGTAAAATAATAGTCACAATTTATAAGAAACCCATTCCAGGTTTGCTGGATTACTCAAGTTTTCCTCTATAATAGTTTTAATTTTTCCCAGAGAGCTTTAATAAATCAGACCCATTTTCTGCAGAAGTGTTAAGGTGAGAGTAAAGAGTGAATATTTCTGCTTTCACCTCTCACTTTTAGAGGATTTATTTTTTGGAATGGCAGTGAAAAATCATTAAATGTATCATACATTTTCCTGATCCGCTCTACACCATAAATACTTTTTTGTATCTTGTTAAATATGTTTATCATCCTCTCTACCTGATTCAGTATGATGATGATAATGCTTTGTAATGCTGCTCTGCATTTGTAGCTTTCAAAAATATGACTTCAATTTTTACATTCTTCTTTATTGTTAGTTGTCCTTTACCATCCTAGATGCTGCTGGTTGTAGCAATGCTGCTTCAATGTGCTACCTCGGAACAAAGGAATGAGTTAATTATACCTTATTCCTCTTCATCATTAACAGCACTAACAAAAGTTTTGCTTCAATCCAGAGAAAAAAACTATCTATATTTTCTTTAATAATAACCTCCCATAATGCTGCAAAATGATGATCATCCTAATGTGGCAGAAAATCTATAAAAAATTATTTTATTTCTCAGTTTGAAAGATCCAGTATCCAATACCAATCACAAGACATCTTTTAGACATAATTGATCTAAAGTATGTAAAGGTGAAGTATATTTATTTGCTCGGAGTTACACTGGACTGCTGCTCTTTAAACATCATGACTGTGTTAAAACCATTTTTATAAATTTGTCAGAGTTTTCAGGTCTTAGGTCATCCACCTAGACAAATGGCTGAACACTCAACTTCTAATAAAAATAATATAGCACACAAAAAAGTGTATTGTTGGCACTCAGTATACTACCTACTACAGCCAGCATACAGGGGATGTTGGCGGATCTAATTCTGCTGCAGGTACAGGTAGACCTTGGGGGGCTTATTCAATGTGTAGAATATACAGGAGGAGTAAGCTTAGCACTCAAATCCTTTTTCCCTCTCAAGTTTAGGAAGGTGCATGTATATCCCAAAATAAGCTGTACAGGCTAGGATTTAAAATCCCATCTTTTTCTGCATTGGGTATGCTTCACCATGTTGGGGGGAGCATGTATAAACACAGTGATATCAGTTCCAGACATCTCAGACGGCTTCATTTTGGTGGATTTTTTAAGCGTAGCAAAGTAGTTGGCAACCCAAGTGTTATGCAAATTCAGCCACAATCTGCATGGCAAAAGCAGTAAATGTTGGTACAAACTAAAAACAAAAAAACAGTTGGTTTGTAGTGTGGGAAACAGTTTGTATAGTGAATAGTGCTTCTACCTAACAATAAACTGTTCCGAAATACACAATCAATGTTCTGAGAACACCTAGTGTATTGTAGACTATCATCATATTGTTCACAACTGTTGAACTGTTGGTGTGGGTAGTTCTGACTTTAGAAGAGAACTGCAATTATTTTATACCTGAAGCAATTCCATGGATGCAAACTGGTTGCCAGATCAAGCAGGCAACTTCAAGCGTCTCTATGCATGCCTAATTTCCATGATGTCCGCCTATTCCAAAAAAAAAACCAGAACACTCTATCATAGAAACAATTCTCTCATGGTTACTTTATGGCCCAACCCATCCTGTTCCCCTCAACCGTCTTTTGCCCAGTGAAAAAGGATGGAACATGAATGACTAATTCAAAATCCTCTGGGCATAATTACATGCACCATTAGCCATTGCATATGTTGTATCACTAGTGTTTTTTTCAGTCTTTTCTACATTAATTTACCAAAGTTTTCAGAGGATGTGAAAGAATTTGGGGTTTGATTTGACCTGTCATCATCTATCTAAACTAGCAATGCAGTATTTTTTATAATCTTTCAAACTAATGGCCTGTGCCCTTTAATCAAAGGTTCTAAATGCTACATACTAGCCAGAGTTTAGTAAATACACATTCCCCTCATAACCTGTATTTAGATGAAGAGAGAGGAGTTTTACATATATTCGATCAATACATCCTGTTGGAGCACTGAGGATGTTGCTCTTTTTTTTCTTTATTAAATGCTCAGCAAATCCAGCAGAGCTCCAAATTTCAGACAAAGTCAAAATGCAAACCCTTCCCCTTTTACTGAAATTAATCCTATAAACCTCCCTAGCGGTTCATTTCTTTCCGATTTTATATGTCTAAAAGCGGTACATTGTTTTGAGTATTGAGTATAAATAGGTTTGAAACACAAAATCATGTAAAAAAAATACATTGAATAAATAATATATATATATATATATATATATATATATATATTAATTTTTTTTTAATTTTTAAATATTTAAAAAAAAAATGAATATTATACTCATACTATTTTATTTTACTGTAAAATAAATGTTAATAAAATACAATGTACTGCTTTTACACATTTAATTCCAATGTATTGCATTACGAATTATGAATGCAATACAAATGGATTTTGAATTTCCCACCCCGCTCCACCAGCAACGTACACATGCACCAACATCACGAGAACTCCCCCGGTGACCCGGTGACGGGTGCAGAAGATGCCGGAGGGAGAAGGAAGAAGACAAGGATCGCGGCGATGGACGGCGCGGGACACCAGCGGATCAGGTAAGGCTGTATTTACTATTACTTCCCATAGGTTTACCTCTTTTAGCAACTTCGGGGTTACAGGAAGGTTAATGGTACAGACACCCAGATTCTCACCCTTGACCATTTATTTTTAATATTATTATTAATATTGTTAAACAGTATTTATATAGTGCTAACATATCACACAGCGCTGTACATTAAATAGGGGTTGCAAATGACATACAGATACAGACAGGGACACAGAAGGGGAGGACCCTCTGCAATATCCTGTAGGAGGGATCCTGCTAAAGGACATGTTCCTTTCCATTCGGATAGCTCAAAATTATGGTGCCTATACTAAATTTGATATTTACGATATTTAAGTACATCAGTTGGAGGTCATATACATTGTAATAGTGGTTTGATGAAAACATTTTTTTGAAAAAAATATGCCACTGCTGACCACTGCCATATGTGTTTTGTTTATGATTCTACCATTGAATTTTGCTTTCTGTGGTTTACATCAAACAAAGAATAAAAGGACACCATACATATGCTATCAGTTCCTCCAAAAAAACAATGCCATGAAGATCAATGGCTTAGATTAAATGTTGCAGTCAGAAATTGATTTTTATTTTTTTTCTGAGGACTAGTTGGTGATGATGAAAAGTATTTGTGGACTCAAACTTCTAAGATAAAGCTACTATCAATAATTCAGTGTTCTGTTTCCTTCTTTTGTTGGGTTACAGAAAATCATTCTTGTCATGAGAGTGTTAGGAAGATCCTGCTTCCACACTTATTTAGCTGCCGATAAAAAAAAACAAAAAAAAAAAAAAGGAACTTATTAGGAAAAAAGTAAAATGTTAGTTCCAGACTTTTTTTGGTGCTTGGACCACCAAACATATACCAATAAGAATATCTTGGTTTAGAGAAGTACATCAGATATCAGATTGTCGTCATTAACAAAAGTGTGTCGGGGGCATAAAAGTACAGAGGGTATGAAGGGCAGTGGATGCAAATGATGGGGGCAGTATGTGCAGGAGAGAAGTGCAGTGTATATTGAGAGCAGTGTGTGCATAAAATAAATGCAGACGGTAGGTATGATGGGGACAGTTTATGTAACAGAAGAATTCTGTGTCAGTGTGTGCAGGAAAAAAAGAGCAAGAGGGGGTATGACGGACAGAATGTAAAGAAGAGAGGTGCAGAGACTATAACAAATTATATATGGGGCAACAACTTCAGAGAGAAAAAAAAAAGGCATTGGGCCTGATATATTAAAGCCGAAACCATTCCGAATTTGCTGGATCACCCAGCTTCACAAAAACCTGGAATTGTAACAGGGGTGTGCACACTTTTTATACCCACTGTGTGTGTATAAATATATATATATATATATAGATATTTATTTACATATGTTTGCCTATGTATGCAACAAAATATCTGTTTTATCTAAATAATAGAACAGGTAATATTTACGTTCTCCGTGCTGGCTGTCTGGGAATGTTTTGTGTGTTTATGTATGTACATTCACTATGTATTTATCTGCCTTGTCAGCAGAAAATAGAACATCAGGCATAAAATAAATAAATAAATAACATTGCTAGTAATGCTGACATTAGTCTCCACTGGTCCATTTGTACAGAGAAATAACAAAAATATTTGTGTCATGTGTTAATCTGTACCCTGCCTGACCTGTATGGCAGCCTCAATGATTACAATGGTACCAATGCTGACATGCATCCTTTAGGTTGCATATTACTCTTCCTGATATACAATTTTATTTTTCACCTAAAGCATTAAATAAAGTGACATTATTAGAAACCAGACCCAAACTATAAAATAAGACATTTTCAGCCAGTACTCCCCATGTGATTGCAATCAGATGGAAAATTGTGCGTTCATTACTTTAGCCAGCATGTAGTTATTGAGAAACTGAAATATGGAACTTTGTAAGCCTTTATTAAATTTACAAATATGAATTTGTTTTCCAGATGGACATACTAACCTGTTGAAACCTCCCCCCATTACTCTGGTCTCTTAGAAGCCAAACATCACAGTGCTGTTACGCTCTTGCTGAAATATTTATTTGTGATAGTTCATTTCCAGACCCAGCCTCAATGCAGATTCTAGATGCCTTTTCACAGAAACCAAAAACCTAAATCAATCACTTTGGAATGTACAGTAAATTGTGATTTACAGACATTTTTCATAATTATTGAATGTGTTAACACTTTTTTTTATTTTTTTAAACAAATAATTGTTACTTTTAATTTTTACATTTAGAGCTTATTTCCTTTGAATGACTGGTAAACTGGAAATAGCATAGGACATCTGATTATAAGCTTTAACAGGCAACCTCATCTTTAGTGTGAAATTGCCCCAGTACCTTTTGCGGTAAATACAATAGGTTTGGACCTCTTAATGCATGCCACATCCTCATTTATTCCTATGGGTAAATTGTACCTATGCCAGTCTGCAGCCATCCAGTGGAATATGGACCATTTTAGGGGAGTAATCCAGCGTGACAAAGTAAGGTCTTGACCTTAAGAAATTATCAGTTGTTAGAAATCTACATCACTGATAGAAAGTATGATTCAAATCATTTATAGTCATCCATAAGATTCTTTCTGTGAGCTTAAGAAATCTTGTCATGGTGGCACCACACATGCCAATAGCAAATAAAACATCCCACCGCCAATAACCACAATGGCGTACAATTGTAGTTAATTATAGTAGCAGTTTATTCAATGGTCATATGTTTCTGTCTAATAATGACATTACTATGTTTTATTTAACTTTTTCCTTTTTTTTTCTTTTAGTGATAAAGTTATGTGATAATAAAATAAAAGAAAAAGAAAACCACATACAAAAAAAAAAACCCTCAGGAGCCATTGAAAGCACCTTCCCGGCTGACACCAATGCAAAATGTCCAGCTTTTTACTGAAATTTTGGGGATGGTAAAACAGTCATTTGGGTTCATTTCCAATGGGACAAGCACCTTTCACCAAAAGGTAATCTGTGTGAATGCCATTTTTACTATTTCTTCAGTATGAAATGACCCAATTACCTTCCACCAAAAGGCTCTTCATTATTGATAGTGGGTTAGCTTCATTCTCAGAAAGGATAAAAAAATTGGAATTGGAGTGTCATCAGCAATAAAAGCTAACAGTGTAATTTAAAATATAAAAAAATTCATATACTTTACTATTTAAACTATTTATATAGTATATATATATATATATATAAGATTTTTTTGCAAACCATGATGCGGGCATTTGCTGAAGAAAGAGACATTAAAAGTTAATGCCATTCCCAATCAGTCACAGGATAAGTGACTGGCTATAAAATTTCAGATGAACATGGGTAAAAGCTTAGAAGTTACAATCCATTCCCTGTTGCTTTAAGATACAAATGAAAACCATATTGATTGCATTAACTTGATGGGTTTTGAGCAATGAGCAATCACAGGCTGTATGAATATGCCATGTCAGAATTCTGTGAATTATATTCATCGTAACCACCCCTTCAAATTCCTCAACTAGCACACCAAATATTTGCCTTTTGCAGAAAATTGGGCAGTTGTGCCTCAATAATTGCTTCAATGGGAAAAAATTCTGGCTTCACTGGCACTGTTGCTACAACTTTTAGCAACTCTGGAGAATAAGGTTCATTACTGCACTGCATCTGCAACTGATTAACATTTCTTTGCAATGTTCCAAGGATTCTGATTACATACTTGGTGCCCCTACCATTCAGTTTGTCTGTAGAGAGCAGGGATTAAATGGCTGCTTTGACAGTCTTTATCAAAGTGGGAAATTATTACATTTTTTTTGCTTTTGATTCCAGAAACTAACCCTTTAGAGAATATTTTTCTCTTTAAGTATTTTTTTTCCTCTGAGAAACAAAAAACCAAAAACCTGATGTTTGGTATAATCTGTAATGGCCTCTAGGGGGAGACATGCGCATTATACTTTTTAATGATCCAATGATTTGAAAATGTTCCCACTTTGGGATTTTTAGGTGATAAACATTTTGTTTATTTGTTTATTTCAATGGAAAATCACAGGAACAAAATGTCCATTGCACAGCCCCCAAATTTCATCCTTTTTTTGTCTTCATCATATGTTTAGAAGCACACTTTAAAAGTGTACACACATTTTGCAGAATATGTGTGTATATATATATATATATATATATATATATATATATATACATATTATTGTGCAGCTGTTTTACGCACTTTACACAAAAAAGATTGCAAAGAGATTTGCTGTTAAAAAATAATACAATTAATATGTTTTATCATTTATTCTAATAAATTAAGAAAAAGAAAAAAAGGTGTGTTTGCCCACTGTCTTTAAATTAATTTTCTGCATTAATTCTTTCAGGAAAAGGTAGTCCTTGGGACACCTTGTTGATCCAGTCAGGTGTTTTTACAAATGGGAGATCAGCAAGGGGATCTGTGGATCATCAAGCATGTGTCCCTGGTTCCTTCCCATTCCAGGCCCCCTGCAACCTCGCTGGCAAGAAAAAGAGGTGATTGTAAGGATGTACTCCTTCTTCCTCCCCTGAAGGAGAGGGCAGTGTCCACAACCTGTCCCCGGAATGTTGAGGACTTTGTGGGTCAGGGCTTACTTATTGTATCTGGAAATACCCTTTTATATATCCCACCGTTAGCTTTCCCCCTAGTGTGGAAGCTACTGCACAACCCATTAAGAAGAGTTCAAAAAGAGTTACAGGGACGTATGTAAACATTTGAGTGTTTGGAGATGACATAATATGGATTTTTTCCTTTTTCTGTAAAAATTCCAATATAAAGCAGTTGTATTAGGATATAAATTGCCTTCCTTGTAATAAAATAAGGGTTTTACCTATCAGATGATAGTATGTTTCATTGAGTATCTGAAAAGTCCTTATTCTGTTTGTATTTTTTTTCAATAATTATCTAAAATAGACATGACAAGTGCAGTATTGGATTAGTCATAAAAATAATATTTTGTTGATCATTAGCACCTGCACTAGACCATAGGCCTCCAAAATCCTAAGTGAACAAAACAATAATTTGATTTAGTTTTTTCTGTTCACGAACTTTGTAGGGTATTTTTTTAAAGTATCTTTTTAGTATTTTTTAGTGCCTAAATATTTTGTACAACAATGGGCTCCTGTGCACACTTGAATTGGGGCCCAATTGCTGATCTAAATGTGCCCACCTGTTAGTTGAGTTAGTTCCTGGAATCCTTGTGCAGCAGCACACTTTGCACCTTCCTATGTCCAGCCTGCTCTAATAATACAAGCATCAGCAAATGGAGCAGGTTGGTTACTGATATAGCTAGCTCAGGATACCAGTGTACAGTAGTGCTCATTTATAAAGCAGGCAGCAAGCAAGCGAGGTCAGAAACAAGCCAGAGGTCAAGAACCAGAAATCCAGGAAAAAAGGCACCGGGTACTTGGGGGCCACCGCAGACACAGAAGAACACAAGAAGCGACAGGAGGAAAACTGAAACAGCACAAGGGAACAGGAAAGGAAACAACAGACTGGGCAGCAAGGGGTTAACACGGGAGCTGGACAAGGTAAAGCACTGAATTATTCAACAGGTGTAGAGGAAATGCTCAGCAGAACTAGGGGTCTTAGCACTAGTGGAAACACATTGCACTAACCGCAGAGTGCTGTGTCTGAGCCAGCTAAATAGTTATTGGCGATTAGCAGGCTATTTCCTGATTGGCCGACCAGAGGTGCAAAACTGATTAAATCTGGAAGAGCAGACCTGCTCAGAACTGCCCACATGCACAGGAGAGAGGTGCCTGTGCTTTAGGAAGAGGTAAGTGTGACACACTTGGTAATCCCAAACTTGTGGAGCTCAAAAAAATATTATTTATTAATATTTCCTTCATATACTTATCTTCTATTTGTCATGTTAGTTAGCCCAACAGGATTTTGCAGGATTTTGGCTTTCCTTATCTGGGAGCACAAATTTGAATTCCGCACAAAATTGTAGCCCCTGCTGCTGTTAATGATTTTGGTGCTGGTAGTAGACAGTGGTCCGTTAACGTGGCTAGCGGTAGAAAGGGATCCCTTCCTTAGAAGTTGACATTTTCTGCTCAGTTGAAAGCTGACACATGTTGGATGCACCCTAATTTAGGTTCTTTTTTTTAACAGTCTTGGGCCCTGATTTATAAAAGCTCTCCAAGGCTGGAGAGAATATACTTTCAGAAGTGAAGCTGGGTAATCCAGCAAATCTGGAATGGATCTGGTCCAGGATTAAAAACATTTGCTAGCAAAAAGCAAATTATTTTTAAAAATCCATTCCATGTTCTCTGGATCACCCAGCTTCACTTTTGAAAGTGTATTCTCTCCAGTCTTGGAGAGCTTTCATAAATCAGGCCCATGGACTTTTTCCTCCATTTCAGTTTACAGAAAAAGAATGGCTACCCAGTTCTCATCATTTTTAATACCAATTATGTGATAATACAAATGACACAATGGGGATTATTTATACAATGATTATTCACTTTGATCAGGTAATATAGTAAAGCTATGTTTACTATGAATAATCAGGGAAAATAAAATGATTTACATTAAATGTTACAGATGTATTCTATAATCTACTTACTTTACACATTGACATGTTCTGCATTAAAATGCTTGTGGCATTTCTAACACACCACATAACATTTGAGTGTGTTGCCATGAGTTGTACTGCAGAATGAATTGCATCACACCAAAACAATTTATGTTGTAATAACATGTACATTACCACAATAATGTGAAATTGCTCTAAGTGGATGAATGTAAAATTATGACACCAATCAATGTAATGTAATCATGTTATTTTATTAGATTAGTTTACTAACTGAAATAGTTAATTTCAGTGGGGCTACATATATACAGTAATATGAAGCCTGTAGATATCTGTAATTATGTCCCAGCAGGTAATGAAAACATGTAAAACTAAAGATAGGGCATAATTTATATTAGGGTGTTATTACTAATAGTCCAAAGAGAAAACAGCTTCTACATTTTAGAGATTATTCACATTGCAAAGTGAAAATCCTCTAAGGCAGTTTTACCCAGTGGGGTGCAAGTAATCAGGGCTGCAACCCTCTGGTTTCCAACAAGGCCACCTAGGCTGTGACCTAGGATGCAATGGCCTTTGGGGGGGGGGGGGGGGATTTGTGCCCGTGAAATTGCCTACACTGCTGGGCAGTTTTTATAGACTTGACAAGGTGGAAGGGGATACCATGTAGCTGGGGGAGCTCTAGTAGAACTGAATGGCTACTAAAATACAGGGACCTGCTTTTTGTGAAGGTCTGGAAAAAAAATCAGCATCAGCACAAGCTGTCTGGCATAGGGGAGAAAAATGTATAACTCTAGCACTATGTGTGATCTGTATGTTTGTTCCACATTAGTGACTTAGAAAACCTTGATGCTAGAAACAACCAGGCATGTTTTCAGAAAGAAGGCAGCAACATCAACCCTCCCCTTTTTCACAGTATATAATAGTATTATGGAAATTTTGGTATTTTGTTGATAACACCTTCCCCACCTAACAAGATCAAAAACCTATCGGTCCAAATCAATACTCAGACACACATGCAGTAGTTTGGTATTTACTGATCACTGCATTTTATTATTGGTTACAGGTGTACAACACAAACTGAGCTGTCAAATAGTAATGAGTAATAAAGACTCATGTCTTTCCTTTACCTATCAACCACACTCCCCATAACTCTTTGATAAAGGAGAGATTCGTAATGTTGGGTGTCACTAGATCATAATGGGCAGGAATCTGCAGAACATTTTTTATGAATTAATTACCCTAAGTGCCCTAAAGCAGTAGTGTAAAGCTCCAAGGTCTACCTGTATTGAACGTTTCACAGTCTACTAGCTGACAGAACCATGTTCAGGCTCCTGGTACTCCTAGTATATTTTTTAGATTGGCTAATGTAGCAGGAGTCACTATGAAGAACAATGTCCATCTATATTTACAGCTATAGACCTAGGATAAAGCTCTCCTTTACGTGCATGGCAGTTTCAGTGTCCAAAGAATGGCCTAATATAGTGTACATCAGGGGTCCCCAACCCCCGGTCCATTATTGGCCTTCTGGCCACTAACTTTGCCTGTCTCCCAGACTGATACTTGTTTGACCTTTGACCTCAAACTCTCTTAACTCTCAGACATCTGCCTAATTAAAAAGTTTCTATTTTTTTAAAGTTTTTGAAGATCCTACTTCTGGCTCAGTGTTCAGGCTTGGCATGATTCCCTGTACATCCCTGTGATCCCGTGTAAATTAACCGGAGCTACATCATTCTTTTCCACCCAGAAAAGGTGGTGGAAGACTTCAAACCTAAAAGACGACTAGGCTACTACAACACTGAAGGGGGCCACTTTGGTGGGTACGACTGAGTATGTTTGCACATTATGACAAAACTCCAGACACTAGCAGCTTTGAATTTATTTCCACTTTAAATGCTGATGGTGCTTACTGTTGGGGACAACTTACATCACAGTGACATTTAGGGAGCTGATTTAACCTGTGTTACAACATACAACTGAGACATTGCCTGCGGAGAAAAAATGCCCCCATTCTGATATTGCCTGTCAGAATACAAATTTCCTGCCTGATTGCAGGTTTCTGGACTCCAATCTCTCCTTAGTAGTTGGTCAGTCACACACCTTGGTGTTAGAGGTATTTTTCATATAGCTAAAATTTTGGAGCTAGCACCTCTCCAAATAGTTGTAATTGTTTGCTAAGCATAAATGTACTTACTTGTTCATATAACAATGTTTACATTTTTCTTTTTTTTTTTAAATCTTAGATTTTTTTTTCAACATTTTAAGAAACAAACAGAAAACAAACTTTTCACAGTATGGATGTCCTCAGGGCTCCATTGAACTTATGGTTTACTTACAAAGATTGTTATATCTATGGCTGAAAGAGCATCTTCCAATGATGTTCAGGTTTGGCTACAACGTTGTAGGAGAAACCACCTAAATGTTGGTAATCCTTGCTGACGTGAAGTTGTCAAGCTGCAAGGAAGTAATCCTCCAAAAACATTAGGGGAATCTTCTCTGCTGGGCTAAAAATACAAGGAATTAATGGCCTTGTCCCCAGTCTATTGCAATACTCCTGAATGCAGCTGTAAGCTACAAATATTACAATTATTATTCTGCCATTGTAGTTGTAATAGTGTAAAGTGGAACTGTAGTGATGTAAAGTCTAGCAAACCTAATACACGTTATATGGCACACAACACCAGCCTTTCCTATGCTGGGTTTCTCTGGGCACTGTTATTGGTTCCAGGAGCAGTAGGCAATGTTTACCTCTTAGAGAAAATACCACTTACACCCCTTTTCAGTTATCTGTAGGGGTACACTTTCTCTTTACACTGACCACCAATATAAGGGGTATTCTTCCCATCAGTATAATAGGGCTTTTCTCTAATTACCACTGAGCTAGAGGAGCCTTTCTCTACTGACCATCAACATAGTAGAACACAACACTAACCATCAATGTTTGAGGACACTACACTGACCACAAATGTAAGGGAAAAGGAAATATA
Organism: Pyxicephalus adspersus; assembly: GCF_032062135.1. Taxonomy (NCBI): domain Eukaryota; kingdom Metazoa; phylum Chordata; class Amphibia; order Anura; family Pyxicephalidae; genus Pyxicephalus; species Pyxicephalus adspersus. Next base: position 94,026,850 of record NC_092862.1, read on the forward strand.
TCACCAATGTGAGGTGAAACTGCGCTTTCCAACAATGTAAAAGGAAATACAATGAAAACCAATATAAGGAGGACTTCACTGAATATCAATGTGGGAGTGGCTGACCACCAATGTAGGGGGGTACACTGATCAAAATAGTTTTATTAATGGTAAAAAAAGATCCTACCCTACCTACCCTATTCAGCCCTTTTGCTTATTGCTAAGTCTGATCAATAAATACATGTTTAAAATTGTCTTACTAAACAGTGTACCATGTCAAAAGACTGTGTCACCTTTATACTCTTTTGCTCTCACTACCAGCACATCAGTGTGTCTGAATAGAAAAGCTCTCCAAGGCTGGTGAAGTTACACTACCACGGATGAACCTGGGTGATTCAACAAATCTGGAATAGATCAGGTTCACAACTGAAAACATTTGTCAACTAATAGCAAATGAGTTTTAAGAAATCTTTTGCAGGTTTGCTGAAGCACTAGCAATCTCCAGTCTTGGAGAGCTTTAACAAATCAGGCCCAATGTATTGATTGTATAGGGTGTAATGGACAAACATATACATGTTTACAGGGGAATTTAATTATTACTTATTATGACTTATGTTACTCACCACATTTCACATCTGCTTCTTTAGGGGATAAGTCAGAGGTAATATATCCTAATCTATAATAATAGAAACATCGACCCATAAGTATGCACATGCATGGCATAAAACACCAAAAAATGCTTTTATAATATGATCACATACTTAGTTATTCAGTATGTTCACATGCCAACTGTCCATTGTAGATACACACCACATCAATGCCATCATACCACACAAAGGTCACAATATTGGAGGCAAGGAACAGGGGTATAGAAATCATCGCAATATATTGCTAGGATAATAGCATAAATGAAAATCTCACTGAATTAATCATATGCTTGAGTGGAACAACCTCAAGAAGTAAAGATAGCATGGGTGAAAAAAATGCTAGATTTAAATTTTAATATATATATATATATATATATATATATATATATATATATGTATAAAATATTTGCTGAGGCATAAGGAGCTCACCTGTTTCCTATTTCACAATAATTTACAATTTACAGGTCCTATTTTTTGTAATTTTCTGTATGTTAGAATCATGGTGTTTTCTTCTATTGCTATGGTATTATTTAGTTGGATTAGCTGCAAATAGAGTTTAACAGATTTCTTTTTTAATAGTAAGGACATTAGTCCATATTCACAGAACTAAACAGAAAAGTAGGCACTGAATTTACACCTTTCTTTTGGCTATTCTTTGTTAATTTTAGGCTTGACCTCAAAATTAGTTTCTGCCAATAAGGAATGGAAGGAAGTATTTCTAAAGACTATGAAAAAAACAGTTTTGACAATCAATTTGCACAAACATTGTTAGGATAGCAAGAGGAATGGTATGGATTGTATTAAGTAGTTTATTTGTAAAGCACAGAATGTGACATTTAACAACCATTCTTCACAGGTGAATCTTACAAATGTTTTTCTATATTCTTCCATGATTTTTTAAAATGTGATTTTTTTGATAAAAAATGACAGCGGTTTATTCACCACCAAAGGGTGTTTTGTGAATGTCACACATATGTAAATATTTGGAATGTTTTGGCAAGTTTGGCAACAACATTTGGCAATTTTATCCCTGAAAATTGGACTTTAGATTGAAATGTACAAAAACAAATCTCCTAAAAACAGCCATCCTAAAACAGACATCTAAGAACTGTGTCAAATTACTAATAATTAAATAGAATTGGACTTTACTATGTATCCAATAGTTTCCTGGCCAATGTTGTTGGGGGTCTGTGGGTGGTAAGCTTATTTGAAATCTGGAAGCATCTTTTAATAAGTTGGCCACCAGCCAATTTTAGGAATTACAGACCATCTGAACCTATTTTTTTAAAGTTTCACCTCTTATTGTTTTGATGGATGGAGCTAGGTTGGTTGTTTTGGTGGTGCACTGGTTACTGTTTGACATGAAGAGGAGGTGGCTAAAACAGGTCACCAAACCATGACTGGTTCATTTTATTGAATGTAAATCGCACCACTCTGTTGGCAGACAGTAGCAGGATTGAAATATTCCCCGAATTTGTTATGATTGTAAGAGTTTAAAGGTGTGGCTTTCCAATAGACATCTGTTTGATATTAAGGATGAGGCAGATTAAAAATGCCCACATAGGGGGACACCTGAGACATACAAACTTTGAGAACTCCTGCCCTCCAAAAACGTGTTTTCTTTTTGATAGGTGTCAGACAATACCTTCTTTATCACCATCCTCCTCATTATTCTCACCTAATTCCCTTGCCTTATCCAGAACACTACCATCACTATTGTCTAATAATGCTTTGAATACCCACCCCCCCCAAAAAAATGGTACTTGTCTACCTTTTTTGTTTTTCAAGACCTGGTTCTTATCATATACTACTACCATTACCACCAACACCACTACCATCAGCATTAACTCAACCATTGCCAGAAGCCCCACCACTACTGCCACCAGCAGAAGCCACTGTACAACTAGAACCATGAACAACAAGGTGTCACTATCAATACACTGCTCCTCAGCACTCCTCTTTGTATCACCTCTGCATTGAATAAATGTTGTGTATCAGCAAACAGCTACTCATACTTTATCGGCTCTTGTTTCCTCTTATTCACACAATCTGTGTCAATTTCTAAATAGTTAGGAATACTGTCTGCAAACAGAAGAGGTGATTGAGAATTTTTGCCTTAAGAGAAACAGTGGTTTTAAGTGTTGTGGTTATATCATTGCTCCGGAGTAATATATCATGGTCACTGTCTTCAAGTTCTTTTTGTGATTGAGATGGTAAATGAACAAGTTAGTTCACAGGTGGCAAAGCTTGGCTGGAAGGAATATGTTGCTTGCTACCCTGTGAAAACATGCATAATGGAACTTTGGTCTGTCTGCTACCACTGGGGGATGGTGTGCTTAGTAATGGTGCAGCTGGTGCCCTCCCTTCTGCTGCTAACCTAAAACCTAAAATTGCCTGTGTGTAACTGTAAATAATTTCTTTAATTATTCATTTTTAGTTTTAATTCCCCAATTTCTGTAAATAGCAATAGGGGATAATGTGACATTAACAAATACTGTACTCCCCTATTTAATGTGTTTTTAAACCAGTTTCCCTAATTAGAATTAGCAGAAAATGGCACATGGGAAATGTATGTGTAGCCCTATTCTGGCCCACTCTGCAGGCTACCGATGTATTGTGGCGCATCCTGTGTGGAAGAACAGGAGCAGAGCCTTTACTTTACCTGTGGAAACAAGATGAAATCTCTCATAAGCGCAGTGCCTCCACTCAATTGGGTCTTGTGAGTAACAGACCCAGTGCATTGCAGTCCCAGTTGAGAATAGTATACTCATAGACAATAATCCCCACTGTATTAACAGAAAGAGTCTCTGTATTAAATAGTAACAACATATGAAATCTAGTGTAACATCAAACTTTGCAATCTTCAAACAGCAGCAGTGTAAACATGTTAAAGTCCTTTCAGTATGACTCAGTGAGAGGATTGTGCCATAACTTACAGTCTGAAGTTATACTTTCTCTGCGCATGCAACAGAATCTGAGTCGCACTCTCTAGACCATGTCCTTCTCGAGGGCTTACCCATGAATCCCTGCCCCAGGCTAGGTCAGTACTGATGACCTCATCCCCAAAGTGCTGAGGGCACAGCAGCCATCTTGGAACATGGCAAAACACACACTGCAGTAATTATCATAGAATACAATAACACATAAACAGGCAGTGAAATTACTACTTTGCTACATATTTATGATCCTTTATTTTTTTTTTTCACTTCATTTATTTTTAATTCCTAGTTCTTCCTAATCGTTGCTGCAAACTGACCTTATCAATTTGTAGCACAATAGCTCGTAATAGAGACGATTACTGTGTTTCTTTTCTACCTCTCCCTAATAGTTGCTTCAAATGTACCCTATCACTGTAGCACAGCCACACAAACACATTTTCACCCAATTTTTCACTTACCATTGTGCAATAAATGATATTTTGATTGGAATACATGGATTTACCAACAGCCTTATGTAACCTAAATTACATCTAAGACTTTCATGGTACAAAAACAAGTTAAGAAAACATACATTTGCATGTAAGTATTTAATGTCCAAGGTTAGGAATAAGCAAAATTTAAGCTGGTGTGTACTCTTAATACTTACCTAAAATCAAATGCTTTGCTGTGATGGGATGCCTATGCTTCATAGGTAATCGCTACTTGTACAATCGTGAACACACCTGACTAGCACTGATCTCCAGCCACTTGCACATCATTAGTGCTGTAGACTGTTTTATGCCTTGCACACCACTACTAAATCCAGGGAAATAGTGTTTAAAGCACATGCGGTGCTCTGCTGAGTGTCAGTTAGTACTGACACCATTATTAGCTATAGAGAACAGTTGTTTTTTTGGATGGATGATTTAACTTTCCACAAGAGAGTTAAAAGCATAATTGGTCATATGGTGCCAGATGCAATGAAAATAGGTTTGTCAGCTCAAATTGCAAGAAATGCCACACATGCCTATTATGTTTTCTCTTCCACATTTTTCAATTAAAATTACATCTTTACGCTATATCTTTAGGTATAACCCTTGGGTGGAAAAAAAATGCTTTCTTCCTAATTTGATGCATAATATGATGAAATATTGAAATGTATAATTTTGCAATGAAAAGGTTAACTCAAAATTACAGTACATTTTTATAACAATTTTATCATAATGAGCACTGGCTTCATGCTGAGAAGCAATGTTCCATTATATTAATATAAAAAAAGTCTACCATTTTTTGCTATTTTTTCCATTTTGCCCGTTGTGTGAACTTTTGATAATCCATTTAGTAAAAGCCATATGCTAAGCTCAAGTGGTCCTTTTCAGCACCTTGGTTGGTTGAAAATGAACAGGCAAAATATTGGCCTGTAAAGAACTGGCCTTGCCAATAAAGTGTCATGTTAGGCCTCTTTTTATTGGTCTTTTCAACTGTTTTATCAGCACATATAGAACACTTTTAAGAAACAAAGCTTCTAGGTATTTTGTATCAAGAGCCCAAAGTGACTTGTTTCAACTACTTGGAATCTCATTTTAAGTACACACATGCACACAAACTCTAGCAGTAAATACCTCTGTGTTCTTTAAAAAGGGTCGTAATGTACTGTATAATAACATTCAAGAAAGCAGTTTTTGTATAAACGTATGTATGTGAATACTTTGACATATTCATTATTTCTAATTGCTGTTTATGGTGAAAATGAAAAACATTGGTGCATTTGCATATGATTCATATGTGTAGCAGATTCAGCCCTAGCAATCATGTTGGAGTTTATCACAAATATATATCTCATATATAAAATTGCAAAGACAGCATAGTGACAGTTTTTGTACTTTCTTAATGTTAATTTTTTTTTTGCCACTATATTCATTTGTCCAGTCAAACTGCTGAAAATGCTATATACCTTTTTTTTTAACCTTCTTTGTATATCAGTACTGCTAATTTTGTTAAGCCTTCTTCCTGACACGTTTTGTCTGCATGCAAGAATGCCTGAATCTGATGCACATCATAGCTTTTTCGTGCAACAGCTGTAGACTGTGCTCATGAAAAGCATGATGACACAGAACTTGTAATTTTCTACCAAGGGTTATTGTGACTGGGTGGCCTAGAAGGAACACAATTGTAGGCGTTTAAAAAGTGGACCTTCATGGCAGGATCATCAAGCATAGTGCCTCGTTGCTATGTGTGTAGGTACTAATGTGCATGCTGTTGCAGTATTGGTGAGTAATGAAGTGCACCTTGTTGCAGTACTGACAAATGGAAATGTACACATCAATTCAGTGCAATTAACTGCAAATGCACATAGCTACAGTGTCAGTGCAAAAATGTGTGAAAGTGCTATATTAGTGAATACAGAGGTGCACGTCATTGTGGTACTGGTGAGTGCAAAAGTGTATGTCAAATTGTTGTTGGTTAGTGCAACAATACATATTGTTGGGATGCTGCCAAGTGCACATTGTTGTGGTGTATATATGTTAGTATAAAAACAGGGGCTTTAATCATTCTCCATTGTACCTAAGTGTGTGTTTCATTGTTGTTTGTGTCTCCGTTGGAAAGATATCCTCTATTTTGTTAAGAACCAGACAGGAAGTGAATAGGGTACCTGCAGGATGGATGCAGATGCATTAAAAGATACAATCTAACAAAGTTTTGTAACCCTTCCAGACCCAATTCAAAAATAACCAAACTGTTTTTGTCATAATTTGGTTGTATTACTTTTCTCCAAGCTGTTATAGAAGAAGTTGGAATATATATATGTAATTATATAACCTGGCAGTAAAATGTATTATTCTATATAACCAGTTTTATGATTCAGGCACTGCTACCAAACAGTAACTTTATTTTCTTCTTCTGTAGTTAGGTATTTTTGCTTGGTAAATAACCGGACAGTGAAGGAGCATCACCACTGATAAATTAACAATGCTTTGTGGTCTGTAAGTGTGAGATTAAGTGCACAATGCAGTACTTTAGAACCTGACGTGGTTACAGTGTTAGCCCTTCCTCTCCCAGTCAATGGGCATGCTTTGATTAAATCTCTTTAAGGCTGGAGACACTTTCATTAGTGATCCTGGGTGATCCAGAAAACTTCGAACTTATTTCTTAACTTATTTGTTGTTTGTTAGCAAATGTTTTTAATCCTGGACCAGATCCATTCCAAGTTTGCAGGATCACCCAGGTTCAATAAACCAGGCCCAATGTTCCACTGTGTTGGAAATTATTTAATTTTTTTTTTAGCTGTGTTCATAAAAATGTTTTTATGAATGCATAGTCTGCCTGGGGTCTGGCTATTTAAAATAGGCTTGCAAATAAACAACTGGTATTTTAGCATAAGCAGAATGCTGTCCCCAAAGCTCAAAAAGAAGAGTCTTAGAAAATAGGATCTATATGTCTTTATTCCTTTTTAATCATGTTACTGTTAAGAATGTTTGAATTCCTGCAGTTCAATGCCCACTCATGGCTTCCAGACTCTAATTCCTCATGTCACTTACAAAGAAGCAATGTGGGTGTGGGTGCAATTATAGCCCAGCTTGTAGTGACTTTTAGCAATCTTACCAGATTACAAAGCGGAGACACAAATATATTTAAACAATAAAACTGTGATCTTATATTTTATCTATAAACTATATGTTTAGGTTTTAAATGTAATTCTTGGGTATGTATCTGTTTTATAAAAACAAAACTTCAGGTATATATGCAGGTATGTGCCATGACTTTTTTAGTAACATAAAAATGAAATATTTAGTCTGGAAAAAAAAATGAAAAGCAATGACTTTGACTGGGCTATTATTCCCTTTTACAAAAACCCTTTAGGATAGTATTTTATATAGTAATCAAAAGGGAAATAAAAGAGTGTTTGAAGAAGAAAATACATACCCTGAGATTCCTGAAACCGAGTGTATGTATTTTTATAAGGCATATTCTGTTCCAAAACCAACTGTTGACGTAATATGTTGATGCAGACTAAAAGTTTAATATTAGAGTTTATATGAGTGCTGGTTGCTACGCAGACTCAAGTCTTAATCCTTTCACTGCTAGTGAGACCTGCAGAGCGTGTCACTGCTCATAGGATAATGGTTGGCTTGGCTCCATTTTATCAATGCCAGTAATTGCCTGAAATTGTAGAATGAATAAGAGGGGGAGCAGTGAATGTAGCCTGCTTTAAACTACTCAGTTTCTTATTTCTTAGGAAAAGAGAAAGTATAAGAAATAAATGTAAAACCAATGTAAAATCACAGTTAACAATATTAACACACATTAATGTTATCAAATAAATGTGCACTGGGGATGCTGAAAGTTTATTTTTCTTTGTGTATATCTTATTTACTATAGAGGTGCTCAGTGCCCTCGTTGTTATAACATCAGTGGTGCATTGAAGCTGCTTTAAAGTGAAAAGGGTCCTTATTTCCTTTTTCTAAGCATGTGCTTTCAACTGCAGCCAAATATCATTAAGGCCCCTTGAGATATGATATGCAGCCCCTTGCTATGTTACTGAGGTCCCTCACTTTACTTGAATCTCTACAAAAGTTTGGGCACCTTCAAAGCTATATTATAAAATGATATAAACTATTTTAAAACTCTTTTTTATCTTCCTCACAACTTTGTGTAATGTAAAGGATTTTCTTTCTTTTAATAGACAATATACTGTTTTGTTTTTTGATTGTGCATATCTGTTACATACAAAGGCTGTATTTGTGAGCGGTAAGGATGGATAAATTAGAAATATTTATTACAAATATACAGATAATGAAACATTGATAAAAATTACACATTACTAGATCTGACAAAGGGAAAATCTGTTTAACTAGGAAAATAAAAAATAGAGCTGTTGCTAAAAGCAACCATTCAGGTCTCAGTTTTTATTTTATGTATGCAAGTATACAAGATGTAACTTTTGGTAATTTATTCAGTTTCATTTAATGAGATGCAAAGTGTTTAATCACATTCTGCAAAGTGTTAGTTGCAACAGCATGCAATCCTGACAGCTGGATTCCTAACTTGAAACCACACATAATGGCCAGTAAAAGGGATAAGCAAACTGATTCTTGTGAGACAGAACTCTCAGTGAAACTGGCTGGTTCCCATCAAGCCAGGGTTTGCTTTGCTAGCAAACCTGAATTGTTCAGTGGACTGGTAAATTGGTCAAAAGGCTATGTATCAGCTCACTATCGAATGTAGAGTGTGTAGAGTATAGATCAGTGGACGCTAACCTTTTCACCACTAAACCAATAAAATTACCAGCTCTGGACCGCGCATGCGGGGGAAACCAGGTGTCACTCAAAGGGGAAGAAACTTCCCCCATGGTGATGTCATGCTAACATAACCCCACCCACTCTCCCATCGCAGATCTGAGCTTGCGCCTACTATATTGACCCTGCGATCCGTACAGGCAGGGAACATGGTCCATGGCTCTGGTGGGGGCGCCCCACCAGTGGGGTCCTTCTCCTGACTCCGCTTGGGGGTGCACCGCCCAGAGCCGCAGGCCAAATTCTCAGTGTGTCGTAGATGTTGCAAGGAGTGCTTACAATCTGCAAATGAGAAATCAGATTGATCTGTTGTAAATTGTATTATAATTATAATATGTAAATTATACATAATATGTGGAGTGCAGTAGTGGACTACATTGTACTTTCCTAACTGTTCACAGTTTTTTACTAAATTTCAAGAATCATTTTTACATCTTCTACCTGTATCTGCAACATATGATTGCTTGGTAGTGAAAAAGATGACAGGAGGCAGTCAGAATCAGCATTATGCAGTGAAGTCAAGTGTCAGCACTTTCTGCTAGGTACACCTCTGAGAGTAGAGACCTCATCTGAAGTTGAAATTCCCGTTGAATGTTTTTGTAGTTTTTCAATATTTGAGCAACTTGCCCAGCATGTAAGGGTAATTGAGAGTCTACGTACACCTATAGTTCTCTGAATATTGGGAAACTGTATGACAATGTTTTAACAAAAGCTCTTTAAGCTAAATTAGGGGAATGAGTTAATTGATTTTGGGTAAGATGCCCCTGTACCAGCAAGAAGGGAAGTAAATTATTCTACTTCTCGCTTTTACAAGGTACATTTTAAAAAGACGAGATAGAAAAATATATCCAACAGAAATGGAAAACACATCCAGTTCTTGAGATCCTGGGTCTGCACACCTGCCATGCCCATTATAAAAAGTGCTCCTTTTCATTTTGGGCATTTTATTAATTTCCTATTAGACATATATCAACGTAGAGGTTGACTCAGCTGGTCAGGCTCCACCAATAAGGTAAATACAACTTCTACATGGATTCATGCTCAATTGACTTTATGAGCAACTGGTATATAGCGTGCACTGTAGTCTCACAGCACTTTTCTTCAGTAATTGTATTTTTTCTCATAGGATGTCTTATGAGGTATAGCAAGAATTTAGGATCTTCACATGAACAGTTGAGCAGGTTCTGAGACACTTTCCTCAGTTTTTTTCTTTTATTATAAAATATATAATATTAAACTTCATATAATAGTAAACTTCAGTTTAAAAGGAGGTAAATTAAAAAGGGTTTTTTTAGAACAGCTTTAACTTCCTTAAAGAGGACACAAAAAGCTGACCATATAAACTATAGAAATTCATAGTTTTACCATGCTAGTTTTAAAAATTGCTAAGGCTCAGATTCAAGCCAAACTCCAATTGTTTACTATTTTTGGGAATTTATGTAAAAATGTGGACAGATGAAATTTTAAGGACCCATTCATCTTTGTTGGGTTTTGTTTGGTTAGATTAGTTAATAGTGAGGGCTTTAGTGTGTTCCATCCTCTCACTAGAAGTGCTTGTGTTCCGAGCTGCAATTTGTCAGTGTTCTGGAGCAGACAGGGTAGGGAGAGCTACGTATATAGTGCTGTATAGGGCAATATTGTGCTACATTTCTTTTTATACTGTTTTTATCTAGGTTATAGTGAAAAGAAATAAGAAGATAAATAAAAATAATAAATGTTATTAGTGGGAGCAAAATAACCCCTGACATTGGTACCAGTTGCAGTAAAATGTGCCTCTTCTGCTTTGAAGGTCAGTGGTAACATTGCTGCTCTGATTCAGATATCTTGCATTCAGTTCAGTTTTGTAAGGACTAAATGAACTGGTTATAGAAGCTAACATACTTTGCATGTTAGGTACACAGTGAGCAATAGGGGTTGTAAGGGGTGTAACTCCATCCCTCGGTGTACTTTAACAATGGAAGATGTAAATATTGAACTTGTTGTTATAATACACAGTACTTGCATTGGCTGGTGGTCTGTTGGGGCCAATGGGAACACTATCTGCTGCATACCATAACAATGGACTTACTGTTTACCATCCTTAATGGTCAATATCAGTGAAATTTAACCTCCTCTATTGGTTGTAAGTGGTAGTAAAATGCATTCTCATACATTGATGGTCCAAAATGATGAAATGTACCTCAGATTAGTGTACAGTCCTCACTTGAGGACCCACTCCTGTGCCAATGTCTCTTTGGGTAATGTCAGGCCAAAACAGTAGTTGTACTATGGAGATCACTCCACCTGGGAATACCAGTGTTTCAGTGTTAGGTACTATAACACATATAGCGTTCCACTGCCTGGCACTCCTTTGCCACTCTGTAAACTTCAAGTGTCCTGGGTTCTGTACGATAGACATGATGGCACTATGGGACATGGTTAAGGATCCAGAGACTGTCCAATAGAATTACCAACACTTGACAGCCTGTTATCACTTTCTGCCCAAGCCTTTCTATTGCTCATTGAGGCAATGCATCACATTAAACCAATAATGAGAAGGCAGAAAGGGTGTGTCCAAGCTTGGCTTTTTAGGACAACTAATTTGCATATAGTTGCAGATGCCTATTACTTTAGATCTATAAACCTTTTTTTAGTGGTTTTAAATTGGTTTGTTAAGGGAATGTGAAAGGTATATGGGCATTGAAGGCTTTTTTAGGCAGGTCCTATATAATAACAATGTTGAAACACAATATATATATTTTTATATATATATATATATATATATATATATATATATATATATATATATATATATATTACTAATTACATTTTGCATTTTTATTGCAGGGTTGAAAAATTCTTTTTAGAAGTTGTGCTTTTCTTTTGTTTACGTAGATGTGATAAATCTGTCAGTTTCTGCTTGTCCTGTCTATGTTTTATAACAGTGCCCTATATTTTACAAAAGGTTTCTTCACACTCAGCAAATTCTGCAGATATATTATTTTCCCATACCTAGGAATTATTTGCTACAGATACATTAACTAGGTTCCTTCTTTCAGTCCTTTTCTTTTAAACACAGAAGTATTATTTATTACATACTGTCAAAAATGAGTGTCAAATAAATTAGAGGTAACAGAAAATAAGACAATCTTTTCTGCCATATCTACCAGTCAGCAACAAATGACATGGACATCCACCACATCTCCAAAACCATTATTTTCCTAAAGCAAGACAAGATGATATTAAAGGGCAACTACGTATATAAACTCTTTTGAAAAAAGTGTACCTGTTGACCCTGTTTCTAAAATTGTTTTACATCTGTTGTTAAGAGGCCTACACGGAGTAAACAGCAAATCTGCAACAATAAAAGTTTTATCTTTGGGGGATACTTTAGAAGACTTTTACCTGAAAACTACAGAAACAAGAAAGAATTAGAAATAGTTGGCTAACTTTTTGCAATGTACATTTTGCTGTGGCTATTAAAAAATTAAATTTCTTGGGATCTTAAAAATTTTAAATTTTAAACGTGACCTAAAAAAAAATCTTTCTTGCATAATTGGAACGCAAAGTCATGACATCTAAGGTTGCAGATGCAGGTAGACTCTTGACCAGGAGTGATCTGGCTTTAATAGGATAACTGCACCCTTGGTAGAGCTACCTATAGATTAAACACTACATTGCTGATATAGGACCAGTTTGTACTTTAGTTATTCCATCCTGGGCCTTTAAACAAGTATGCATAAAGGTAGACCATGTCATCACACATTATCTTTCATGTATTTCTATTGGGTCCAAGAGGGCCTGGTGAAGGACTTTGCAGGTTGCATTTTCTGACCTCCAGTGGCAGAATATGTGTACTATTGCACATACATTCTCTATCAGTACTAAATTGCAGGAATTATCCTATACATTATGACGCAATGGCATGCCACCCTGGATTAGATACACAAATGTCTTGAGTCTTCGGACTTGTGTTGGAGGTGCCATCAGGCTGCAGGCACAATGCTGCACATTTGGTGGACATGCTTGCACAATATGCCAACAGGTCTGATTTTGTTTCCTTTTACCCTTTTCTGCATGTCTACCACATGATCAGGATGAGTCCTTGGTTCCTATATATCTTCCTTAACTTTACATCTTTGTAATGTGGCCCCCAGTCTGATTCCTGTGTTCTGGAAAAATATATAGATCCAGATAGAGGTGATTGTGCATGGACGCATTTTTTTTTTTTGCTTTCTGTGGCTGAAAGGTTACATATCATAATAGTCCCCCAACTTAATTAACTACCAAAGGTAGCAAAGTGTTTGGTAGAGGGCTGAATCTAGCACTCCATCAGGAGCTCTTGACAAGGAGTATACAGCGGTGGGAAATCATTCTGTCATAAATGAAATTACGGGGGATTGGAAGACGCAATAGGTTTCAGGGAATTAAATGAAAAATAGGAATAAAGAAAGCTGCTTTATCACTTGGTATACCTAAGGATTAGTGTTTTACCAAAATGTTGCTAAAATTGCAAGGCAAAATTAAGATGCATTTCCGTGGTTTTAAGGGCACAGTGAGCATAAAATGATACTTGGAGTTCATTTCATCCCTAAGGACTGCACAGCCCTGTCAACTGTTATAAGTGCATATATATTCTTGGTATCAACCTCCTGTAATCTCCTGTACAGCATAGCCCACATTAAGACTGGGAGGGACAGCACTAGGAGCCAATTATTTGTAATGCTGTGCTTATGTGCTGACAAGTACCATATTGATAAGAGAAGGAAGCATGGCAAAAGAAACATGGTTTTAATTGACTGGTGCGCTATCACTGTCTATTTACAGGCTGGGGGAAGGGGGGAAACCTAGTTTTAATAATACAGAAGGGAAAGTTGGGGCTATAGTCTTGTTTTGCTGTGTGGCAGGGCTATTAGTAGTGGATATACAATGAAATTGAAGTACCTCTGGAAGATAAAATAGATTTTAAGATTGTATATACACTTTGTGGGGTGAATTTTTAAATGAATCCACTTTCAATTCAACCTAGACTTGTCCCTTTATTGATTAGAAGTTGCTGGGCAGCATGGTGGCTCAGAGGTTAGCACTCTGGCCTTTGCAGCATTAGGTCCTAGGTTTGAATCCCAACCAGGACACTATCTGCATGGAGTTTGCAGGTTCTCCCCATGTCTGCATGGGTTTCCTCCGGGTGCTCTGGTTTCCTCCCACATCCCAAAAACATGCAGTTAGGTTAATTGAGGCAGCATTGACCTTAGACTGTAATAGTGACATATGACTATAGTAGGGGCATTAGATTGTGAGCTCCTTTGAGGGACAGTTAGTGACATGACTATGGACTTTGTACAGCGCTGTGTAATATGATGGTGCTATATAAATACTGTGTAATAATAATATACCATTTACTATTGTGACTGCTGTGCTCTTTTGTAACTGACCACTAGGTGACAGAATTGAGTCTTAGTTTTAATGTGCAATGAAACAAGCAATGCATAGGGATTCAAAGTGCTGTAAGTGAAAATACAGTTGAATTGACAGAGGAATAATTTATAAATACACCCCAAAGTATGTATTTTGTTAATTTAGCTGCTTAGGTGCTATTCAGTTTTAAAGGATTAGCACCCAAAGTAACACTTTTACATTTACAGAAAAGGAAAAAATCGTATACACAGTTCCATCAGCAAAACTATGAGATTCTATTTTGGTAACACTTTGCCAACAGTGAAATTCAGTTTCTGCAAAAGCAATTCAGCCAAACTCAATTATCTAATGGTTCTTTAACACTTTTATTGTTAAAAAAAAAAAAAGTGAGATCTTGAGACTGGTGAGATGAGCTCAGAAATCTAAAGAAAAGACAGGGACAACTAGAACAGGAATAAGTATTCCATACACAATGTTTGCCGCTAGCTGTGATTTACGTTAATGATCCCTAAAGAAGTATAGATTAAGATTTGAGTCTAAGCTGTATGCAATTGCTGTGTATGTCCTGGTCCGAAGAAGTCTGATAGCTGAAGTCCTGTGTGCTCCCATTAATTATTTGGACCTGATTTATTAAAGTACTCTGAGACTGAAGAAGATAAACTGTCATAAGGGAACCTGTGTCCTCCATTGAATTCTTTGAGCCCAATTTATTAACCTCCCCAGCGGTAACCCTAAGTGTGACTCGGGGTAAAAAAAAAAGCTAAAAGCGGTAACCTCGAGTCACACTCAGGGTAGCTAAAACAGCAAAGATCAATAGTAATTCAGCCTTACCTGATCCACTGGCGTCCTCCTTCGTGCACCATCATCCCCAACGTCTCCTCTCTTCCTCCAGCTGGCGTCTATTGCTTCCAATGAGTCACCGGGGAGTTCCCGGTGATGATGGTGTGTGCGGACGTTCCCTTCGGGGCATGGGGGGAATTTCAAATTGCATTCAATACAAAATAACTGTATTGAATGCAAAACATTAGATTAATATGTGTAAAAGCAGTACATTGTTTTCTAGAACATTTATTTTACAGTATAATGTGATGGTATGAGTATAATATTTTTTTTTTATTAAAAAAAATGTTTTTAATTGATTTAATTTATTATTTTGACATGATTTTGTGTTTCAAACTTTATTATACTCATGCTATTATACTGTAAAATAAATTTTCATGAAAAACAATGTACCGCTTTTAGACATATTAATACGGACAGAAATTAACCGCCCAGGAGGTTAAAGTTGTCCAGGACTGGAAAAGATTGACTATCACAGGAATGATCCTGCAAACCTAATGGATTTGTTAAAATAATTTCCTAATATTTGGCAAACGTTTTTAATCCTGAAGCAGATCACCCAGGTTTGTCTATTTTCTTCAGTCTTGGAGAGCTTTGATAAATCTGAGCCTTGGGCACAAAGGAACATTGAAGACCTGTACTGTAAGCACCTGCACATGCTGAGGTTTGGATCGGTATTTCTCCACCTTTTTATCCTTAAGTAATCCTTAAATTTATCCGGTCTCAGGCAACCTCTGCTAAAACAAATTAATCAAGGGTCATTGGTAACGGCCCTTGTATTGGTTGTCAGGATGACCAATACCCTGCTACAGTGGTGGTTTAGAATGCTACCCTATAAAGACAGCTAAAAAGATTGTTAGCATCATGCATGTGACTCTGCCAAATGGCAATATAACTGGAATTTTGCAGGCACTGCACCAGGAAGAAAGACAGGCAAGCCACAGCTCAAGGACTGTCTTGCAAATCTGGAAGAAACATGTTTGGGAATTGTTTATTTAGATAGTCTACCATTGCTGTAAGGAAAAAGAGGGCTAAATATGACAAATGAAGATGTGGGAGTGGGATATTGTTCCACCCCTGTCACATGATTCCTAATATAGTATTTGGATCATCCATAAACTAAATATCTTTCTTAGCAACCTTCTTTTTTGTAAGAATTATAAAAGAACATTTACTGTTCACTTTGCCACTATAAATAGAATTTTATAACCAGATAGTTTATTTTAACCTTAGAATGACTCATTGGGCAATGCTTTCCATGCATAAACTAGTCAAAGTGCAAAGTTTACTGATGTCCTATAAATTAACAATGTATAAACTGTAGAAGCCTTCTGTGCAACTCCACTCCTGCTGGCATGAGCCCACAGAGCAGTACAATTTGTCTGATTTATAGAACTGCAAGTAAAAAGTTTTATTCTGATAGATTCAGTCAAGCTGCTAGTATCCTGGGGTGACTGAAAGCTGATGTGCATGCAGGATTCAGCTATGTTGTACAGTGGAACAAAGATGTGTGACTCATATCCTCCCAAATGTAAATCAGGCAATCTTTGGCAATGAATTTGGCTACAAAAATGCTCTCTCTTAAAGGCATTCACTCTAGCAGATTTTGACACCTTTGGTAAAAATATATAAAGCTGCAGACGTCCAAATCCATAGGGAGCACGGCATTTATAAGATTTATAAAACTTACTATGTTACAAAGACAACATGCCTGTTCTCAAACTTGAAATGTAGACGGGGGTATTATAAATAGGAAAGAATTATTACAGAGAATCGCCCACTTTTGAAACAGAGAAAATAATAAATGAAAAGGTCATTGCACATACAGGAATATAAACCTGCTGATTCTTCCATAAGGTAAAAAGAATTATATAACAGATACAAGATACACAATTTTGTTGTGGCAAGAGAAGGTGGGTTGGGTTGTCGGGGAAGGGAAACAAAGCTGGTGAAACACAAACCACTGGTTTCCACCCAAGTGTAAAATAGTTTTGGGTGGACCAAATATCTTTTACTAAAGCAATACATAAATGATTAACCATGTATTTAAAGCTCAAAAATTATAACTTAATTTGTTGATACCATTTTTTGAATGTTTGTTTTAAATTATTACTTACACTTGCAGAACTTACAAAATATAGTTTTCAATCATAATAATTATTCAAATGTGCTGAGAGGCAATAATAATACAATATACTGTAATCAGCATGTGTTCTTTAGGAGGACTGTGTAAGATCAGCTGTGCTGAAGGCAACATCTAGAAATGTTTTTTGTGCCTAGTCTACCATTTCCTTACTATCACCTATATAATAATATATACACATATATACAAATATATTTAACATTTGTATATATATACCTCCAGAGAACTAACCCATAACAACATTGATTATGCATACAAACTGAAACAGACACACTGTAATAATTAAATGAATTACTTGACATCCTCTAACATCCATCCTTATTTAAAACTCTTGACTTTCTTAAAACTATTAAATTATCTCAAACATCAACTTATTTTATATCTAGCGCACTAACCCACATTTTATCATAACATGACATTACAGTATACAAAAATGAAGTATTATATTACAATAATTTCCCAGCAGTTTCAATTGATTGTATATGATTACTAATACCATCAGTTTTTGTATAATCCTGTACCTACCGTATCCTAAGTCTTTTTAAAATAAATTTAGCTTTTTTGAGCATTGTTATGTTGTATGTGCATTTCTGCTCATTCCATGACTGTCAATTGTATTATCTCTATGTTATACCATAGCGTTGTCTCCAACTCACCTGAGTAAGTCAATTAAGGTGAAATGCATCGGGGATTCAAGACTTACAAGTGCCTTCCTACAAGCATTTCTAATATGGTATCCCTTCATGAGTTTATGGATTGCAAAACTATACAAAAACAAGGCGAGTTAGGTAAAGAACCAAGAACCCCACTAAAACTATTAAAAACATATTTTACATTTAGTTTGTTGAGACTTTGTATTTAAATAATACATTAAATCCAAAAAATCCTCTTTTGCCTTTTTTTCCTATTTAATTGCTACCAAGGGGTTGGCAGCTATATTTATTGTCAAATTCAGGGAGTATAAATGGTCCAACCTTTCTCTTCCTTTTTTTGGTCACTTCCTGTGACTACATGCCTATTTGCTGCTACTTGAATATTTTTTCAACAATTATCAGGGTTATAGCTGTGACATGAAGAAGCTACCAAGATGGCTGCCTCCACACAAATACACAGTGTAGAACAAAGCATATTAAGTTAATAATGAAAAAAGACTAGCAGCAGGATGGCCATATGATATACTAGTGATTGGTCCATGTACCGAGGTACTCCCTGTGCAGATTATATGCATTGAAAACCAACAAAAATGCAGTCTTGGCCATGCTGGATTTTTACCTCGGTCTCTCCTCCTACCCAAGTTACTAGAGTAGCCTTAGTATCACAATAAGGATAGGGTACACACGTGCAATAGTTATTGTTGGAAAATGAACGATTAACGTCAGATCAATGATTATTCATGATTATTTTGAACGTTCATATAGTGCACGACTCTCTACAGGCTGTAATGATACGACCGTTCAAAAATAATCCACCAATAATGTACACACACTAGATACGATTGTTTGAACGATGCAGAAAGTGACATGTAAAGGAGAAAGTGTACGGCAGAACCATCCATGATCACTGAACGACTGTACACACAATAGATAGCGAACAATCGTCACACAATCAGATCCAGCGGAAATGGTCTTTCGTTTACAGCAACATTCCTCCTTCATCTGCGTCGCTGTTAACTTTTTCTGTTAAGGATTATCGGACGATTGATTGTTCATCTTTAACGATAATTTTTCACATAGCCTAACATGTACAAGCCCCTTGTACATATCTGTGTGAGCAGACCCAGAGTCCTGTAAGTACACAGTACACATGGTAAGAAGTATTTTCCACTAAAGGCAGAGACCAGAGGGTTCAAAGAGGGAGTGAACTCCAGTTTGCCCAGCCTAAATTGAAACTGAGAGAATATTGTGAGAGAGAGAAAAGTAGGCTAGACTAGACTAGACAATAGCCATCTATATTTAGCCCTAGGCTAACATTGATGCGCTAGTCTAATCATGACATAATACTTTGATGGTACATCGAGTTAAGTTTATAGCATACTCTTGGTTTCCTACCCAACGCGTTTTGCCCCGCAAGGCCTCTTCAGGGGATTAGGATACCTTGATGGTATTGCTGAAACTCTTAATAGGTGAGACACATCTGATACCAATTCTACTTCAAGGTACCTTAATCATAAAATCCAGTAGTCACTTGGACATACTGATAATATTTAGGCAGTTCCACAATATGTTTCTGAAAAGATAGTAGCTATGATTCTTAATATTGAATGATATTGGGTTATTCTTTAGGAAGTTATTCTTCCAAAGGAGGGCGGCTGCCTGCGGTTTCTCCACTATACCACCACAACACATTTCTATACTGGTCACCCTTTACCTCTAAAGAATAACCCAATATCATTCAATATTAAGAATCATAGTTACTATGGCTATCGTCAAGTCTTTTTTATTTCTCCCACAATATTCTCACAGTACACATGCGCAAATTGCAGGGGGAAGCAAAAAAGTACTCATCTGCTTCCACCTAGAAATAATTATACAATAGATAATACCGCAAATAAATAAAAGAAACATGTTTTAGTCATGACCTTAAAAATTATGAAAGAAAATATATTCCCTTTAATGGACATAAAGCAAATGCTAGTATAACACATAAGCAGTAGCTGCAACAAAAGGTGTGTTTAATGGCAGGGCCAATTCTCAGCTTCTAAGCCATCCCCTAGAAGCCCTAAACTCAGACCTGACTTTGTTTATGTAAGACAGATGTAGCCGGGCAGTGTGACAAGAGATTTGAGGCATGGTGTTTTCTGGCTGCTAGAAAAGTTGTGCACATAAAGCACAAGTGTGTTCGCTTACATTAATACTGTCCTCTTGGCTGGCAGATCATGTCACACTTTGAGGCCTCGTGATTCATCAGCCAACATAAATAAGAGGGAGGACATGGGTTTTCTTTTGCTATAATAAACTATTCATTAGAACAGATACAGGCGGCAAAGCACAAAACTATGCTACAAATTAACTTTATTAAGCAGTGCTTCTCAAATTCAACACCGTGTTAGCACTAGCTTTCTAGAAATGAAATACTACAGAGAATGTTGGTATGTTTATATGTCTCAAAACAGAGAAAAATATATTTAACACCTTTTAGATTATGAATATTATTAAAATTCTTTCATAAGTTTTTGTGAGTTTTATGTGCAGCATGTAATGTTAAGCCCCATAGCTTATAAGTATCATTTAATAAATTGAGAAAGACAAATGTAAAATCTCTGTCATTTCAGGTGCAGTTTGAATATATCATTATAATATTTCATCAGTTTTTATTTGTAGAACAAAATATGGCGTTCATAAACTTTAATAACAGTATATAGCTTAGACCTTCAATAAAAAAAAAATATTGGCATTAGTGCTCCTGTTCTTCTATAGAGGCACATAAGCCAATAAGCTATTTTATAGTGAAAATTTGTACAGTGCTAGTGATATAAATAAAACTGCTACTCAAAAACTGAATTTGAATATTTACTGTGCATGTGTGCCTAAAGCCAACATAAAAAAAATTAAACATACAAACTAAACAATACACATATGTCGCCTCTTCAATAAAAACAGATTTTATTTCAGTGTGTTGCACAAGCGACTATTGGTGTATGTGTATTATTTATTTTCAATTAATGTTAGGTTTAAGCAAACATGCACAATAAGTAATATATATATATATATATATATATATATATATATATATATATTTTTTGGTAGCAGAAGATTTATTGTTTTATATATCACTAGAGCTGTTCAATTTAACACATTGGGCCTGATTTATCAAAGCTCTTCAAGGCTGGAGAGGATACACTTTTATCAGTAAAGCTGGGTAGTCCAGTAAACCTGAAAGGACTAAAGGTGCGTACACACTTCCAATTTTTATCGTTCCAATCGAATGACGAATGATCGATTGGGCAAAAAATCGTTCGTAAAAAAGTAACCAACGACGCCGACGAACGAGGAAAATTGTTGGAAACGAACGAACGGACCGGCGGATCGGATTGGGCGACGATCGTTGAACATCGTTCGTGTGTACGGTCGTTCATTGATCGTCCATGTTCAGAGCATGCGTGATGAACGAACGTCCGTTCACTTTCCTGTCGTGCACATAGTTCCTCTATCGCTTAAACGATCGTATCTATTGTGTGTACAATATCTACGAACGATCGTGTCGTTACCTCTATGTGCAGGATCGGTGCTATACGATCGTTCATATATATCGTGCAGGAACGTTCGTCGTTCGTTTTCCGACGATAATAATTGGAAGTGTGTACGTAGCTTAAGCCCATAAATACTGCCTGTATTGTGTTATCATTTGCTTTTTATTATGAATATTTGATATGATAAAAAGTAAACTTTGAAATAGCTGTAGAATAAGGTGGATAATGGTGTTTTTTTAACCAGTGTCTGAGAAATAAGCAAATTGAATTAACTTTTTGACAACTCTTACACCATAGGAACAGTTTTAATAATGCTTTTCAAAGATGTTCATGTAGACATATGAATTATTCTTGGGTCTGGTAGAAAAGTAGCCATTTTGTGTGTTTTCCTGGGCATCTTCCTACTTCTTTTTATTAAAAAGAAGCTGAAAAAATTCACATATGCACTGCAATTTATAGGGAAATTAATTAAAGATTTTTTATTAGCGAATAAATCGTCTTACACTTCTAACATCCAGCCATGAAGTTGAGGAATTTCTAAAAATGAGGTTCCTTTTTGGGTGTAAGACAACTACAAACTTAGAATTGGAAGCTTCCTGTTTTTAAACCCCGCCTCTTCATGTCAACAAACCTGATTTAATATCAGGAGTGGGTAAGGTTTGTCTCTGATAACTGGCACTTGCAAAGCCAGCCACAGAAATGTACTGTTTCTTTGAATCAGGAGTTATATACTAAAGCAATGTTTCTCATCCAGGGTTCTATGGAATCCTGGAGTTCCTCCAGAGTTTAACAATTTGGACCTCTCAGGTCAGTTTAAGTGACACCAATGATCTTTTTTGACTATCTGTAAGACTGACATGCTTCCCATTGGCCAGCAATGTAAGAGGAATTCATCATACTGACCACTGAGCTAATATACTGTGAGTTGTGCATATAATATTTTTAGCTGGGGTTTCCAAAAATTTTTTTAAGGGTTCCCCTATGTTAAAAAGGTTGCAAAACACTGTAGTAAAAAGACAACTTTTAATGTCTGCTTTAGTGAACAATGAAGAAGCAACACGATATTAATGATTTCATATGCCCTTATCACTACACAACAATACTGTAGAGTGAAGTAAAGCCTTGCTGCTCTATTTTCCAGGGTCCTATTGTGCAGAAGATCTTACATGTATAAATAAATTTATGAACAATTTCTGATTAAATATGTAATTGTCATGTGTATCTGATTGTAGTTTAGCTTCAAAGTATTCTGTAGTGGAACAGGTGTCTTTTAAAGATTGAACCCAATTAGTTAGTACCTGAATTTAAGTTTGTAGAATGTTTTGTTGTCTTTGCCCATGAAACCAGCTACAATCTTGATAGTCAGCATTGACATTGGGCTTTCTTATCAATGTATCAATGAACAACTTTACCATGTTAGATATCTTCTAACAAGTGCACTGCTTTATTCCCCAGTAAATAAAATCTACCTGCATTGGAGAACTGTAAATGTAACTGCTGTGTTCAGACTTTATTTAATGAACACAAAGCTTGAAGCAGTTGACCCAGAGGTCACCAGCATCATGTTCAGAGTCTCTGCAAGAAGATACAACAGAGCAGCATCACAACAAAGACCTAACGGTGTGAAACACTATGGAGGAGGAATAGCAATAACCTGTCCAGTAGCTGGCTTTGGAATGTGGGTGATGAAAGCTTTCTGATTCATTGATTTCTACATCAACCTTTTCTAACAGTCTTTATCTTACCATTGGATTTCCTTCACACAGCAGTGACAGGGCCGGAAACCCAGAAGATCACACAGAATTTGGTAATAGAAAGTTTTGCTTGAATTTCAAACCTTCTACTGACATACAACCTCAGTTTCTTTATGTATGGCAGGGCGAACAATTAAGGCATTGGTTTTGCAGTTTGGGAAATTAATAAAAACTGCAGATGAAAATAATGGACATAAAATACAACATTCTTCAGTCAAAAGCACTGAAAAATGATTTAGTCACATCCAGTGTTATAATGTAAAAAATGAAGAAAAGATTAACAAAAAAACTGCAATTTTTTGTTGAATGGTAACTAAACAATGTTAAAATGAATAAAACTTTAGACATACATGCATTTATAAATAATTGTATTTTATACATGTATTGCTTAAATAAACATATATAATTTATATTCTCCTCAAATTGTTCTAATCTAATTATTTCCAAACATAACCTTCTTTCAGTATCACATGGCCAAATTTACTGGGCAAAGCCTGCCATGAAAATAACACTCACTGTGTTTGACTGTTAACAAGCTTTTTTTTTTGTGTAAAGTGTTTAAAAGTATATAAAAAAGCCATTATTTTCCTGATTTATTTTAGAACATTTGTACCTCAAATTACGTTATTCATCCTAAAGTAAAGGCATGCAAAAATTGTAGACTAACCTGTGAAATAAATATTAAACAAATGATTCTACAGGATAGTTGCATTTCTGATACAGCTTTTTTTCAAGCGCAAAGTATAATTGAAATAATATTTTAATATCTCTTTATATAGAAGAGTAAAAAATTAAAGCTGTAATTGTAGACAATAGATCCTAGTTAATATTTTTTGTGTGCAAGGTATTGTCTTTAAAAGGATATATATATATATATATATGCTCTCTGCTTTACGATATGTACGGGAGAGAAGTTATATAATGCTGAGGGCATACACCCTCAATTCCTATTTTCACTTTTTATCTTCCATACTACCAAATACTGCTATGAAAACAATAAAAAAGGGTTTTAATTTGGTTTTGTAGTGTATTAAACAAAGACAATGACAACAGTACTGAAGCACCCTGCAAATATGAAGTGCTTAAAACTGAACTCCAGCCCTACTTTCCAACTTACATAGTTATACAGGCTTCACTTCTGTACTGAAATTGATTATTTCATTACACAACTTCTTACAGTGTGAAAAAGAAACAGCAAGTCAGATGGAGCCCATCTTATTTTCTGACATCCAGCATCATCCAGCACTTTACACCCCAGCCTTAATATTAGTGGCCCACCCCTCTCATTCATTAGATTCCAGTTAGATTCAATCATGGAAGCTCAGCATCACAAGTTGGCATTACCATAGCTCCTCTTTTCTGAACGTTATACGCAGCACCCTAACCCCTGACACCAGCCATGTCTTGTCTGCATTGCATTTTTTCAGAGTTTTCAGTTTAGTTCCTCTTTAAATCAGTAGGAATTGTCATGAAAACAAAATTGTAGCATGATTGAGCTTAAGACTGCCCCCCCCCCCCCTATATAATATAAGGCTGTCCACAGAAGGACATGCCTGAATTATTGGCCCTGGAGAGATTAAGGCTGGAGAGAATACACTTTCGTCAGTGAAGCTTGGTGATCCAGCAAACCTGGAATGGATTTGCTAACAAATAGCTATTGACTTTTAAGAAATTCATTCCAGGTTTGGTGGATTAACCAACTTCACTAAAGAAAGTGTATTCTCTCCAGCCTTGGAGAACTTTAATAAATCAGGGCCAAAGAGTCCAACAGCTATCAGAGTAAACAGTCATGTTAACTGTGCTATGCAATGCTGTGTGGTGCTGTGCTCCCTCCAAAATGCTATGTATATACCAAGAAGTATGACTGGGACAATTATACAATTGAGTTTTAGTGGTGATATTAGGCATATTATTAAAAATATCACAAACTTTCAAAAAGCTGTGTTTTTTTGTTTCGATGGAAGGAGGCCTCAGTCCATTCCAAATGACCAAGTGCTGTAATTGTGTTAAAAAGAGACACACCATCTGTGGGGAAGGAGAGGCCCAACATTTAAGTTTTTTTTTAGTCATTAAGCGGCCACTGATGGTAAAACTCTTGTGCAGTCACATTGGTGTAAACATTGTTTTGTAACCTTAAAATTACTACAGGAAATTATTTGAAATGGCAACGGGTTATGCTCTAGTTATGTTCTTATTGAGAGTGCCAAACTATTTCTGAAATGACCACTCTTTTTATTTCTTGTATGGTTGTTACACATAGAGCAGGAGGCCATATTGGGAAAACCTTAACAATGGGTTTATTATTATTGCTTATATTATTATTATTATTATTATTAATAATAATAATAATATTAATAATAATAAACAGGATTTAAATAGCGCCAACATATTACGGACCCTGCTTGCTAGGAGGTGGGGGAATAAACACACAATATGAGGGGAAGATACTGTATGTAGTGGTGGGAAGTAGTGCTGGTTTCACAATACAGAAGAAGATGGGTAGGCAAGTTTGAAAAAATGGGTTTTGAGTGCTCTTTTAAATGAGCAGAAAATAGGAGCAAGCCGAATAGGATGAAGAAGACCATTCCAGAGAGTCGGGACAGCTCCAGAAAAGTCTTGGAGCCATGTGGGTGATGAGGTTAAATGTAAGTGGGACAAGAACTGTGGAGTGATTTGAAGGTAAAGCACAGGAGCTTGAATTTGATTGTGAAATGGAAGCCCGTGAAGAGAACTGCAAAGAGATGCAGCAGAAGAGGAGTGGTGGGAAGGATGGATGGATGAGTCTGGCTGCAGACAAAAAAAACTGAAAAAATTATTTGTTAGTCCTAATTTTTATGGGAGTCAGTGTCAACCCTTCTGGGTGATGGTAAAGAAAGAGTACATATTTCTATCCTAAAAAATCTGTTAAATCTGCAACTTTCTATATTGTTACATACATTTATATGATTTACCTTGAAATCATAGACATTTTTCAAGTAGCAACCTGAAAACATAATTAGGGTTAATTAGTATCCAAAGCCTTTATATGTTTTTAGGAGGAATATTAGACTGTAATATTCTTCAGGGACAAAAATCAATGTTATTGATTCTATATACTCTGTAAATGCTTTGAAAAATGCTTGTGTTTTAAAAATACATAAAACAAATACCTTAATATGAGTTGAAAAAAGAAGCCCCAAAGCTATATTGGAATTAAACGTCTTTACTCCTTTTATGAATTAAAAAAAGACTGAATTGTTCTTATGTTCTTAAGATAAGTTAGAAATCATTCTTCTGCTAAATAAGAAAGCTAGATGTGAAGGAAATATAGAACTTTGCCAAAATTACTGCATAAATAAAGTATCACCTGTGACTACAACAGTAGTAACACTTCCTATTCTGGATTAACAACACTAATTCTCTCTACATTACGTGTGTTGGAACAATGTTGTCACCCTAGGCTGCTCTTTCATTTTTTTACAAATGTAAAAGCCTCTTCTTCCAATGTGCATATCATGGGGAGTGATGTCCTGAAGTCCACAGAAAACCAGAAGATTTAAAAACATTGTAGATTTCAGTTCAGTGCACAGAAAGTTACAAGTACATTGGATTCCTGGTAGGATAACAGTTTTCTGTAAAGTAAACTAGATCCAATGACAATGCATTGCAATACATTTGATTTTGTTCACAGGAAACCTGATAACATAGAAAATTCCTTTAACACTGTGATTCAAACTTAAAATACTTTCTTCCAAAAAGTGTTTAGTGCATACAGAAATATATTTTGCTCTTACAATTTTTCAATATTTAAGTACAAATGCCCCTGTTAGTATATGCCTAGGCCCACTAAAAGAGGGTTGACTAATATTTTATGTTACCTGCTATAAATGCTTGCTACTCTTTTATGTTCTCCTTGATATTGCCTACCACAAGACCAGATGCAAGTAAGGGAAGCTTCTGGACTCAGGCAGAGAATACTCCTGGGAAACAACACTACTTTTCCTAAACACTGGTACCATAAGCATAAGGAGAATGAGGAGTGCCAGTCAGCCTGCTTTAAAGGGACATTGAGGCCTTCTTCCAACACTCACACAGTCAGCCAAACATGCAACATCCAACCAATATGGCACTTAGGATGGCCACATCAGACAACCTCTCCCATCCTTTGCTAATAAAGTCCTAATATTTTTATGTCCTTATGGAATGTGAGGGCCTCCACCCACAGTTTTGATGATCCTGCACTCACCACCAGAACAATATTACCTTTCTCGTTGTTAAGAGGCACTTCAAAAGAATGTTCTTTTACCTGGAGTAATCTAGCAAGCAGGACATGGCGGAACTGTTTGGGTAAGAGGAAAGCCTTCTCTACTAAGTTGAGAAAGCTACCTTAGAGGCACCAATATCCACCTTAGAAGCATTCCAGAGACGATGAGCCCTGGGGATCTTAAAACTACTGTGGATAGAATATTTAACACCCTGCTGGACTGTGAAGCAGTTGATACTGAAATAGATAGCACCCCAAGGATCTGTAATCCCAGTACAGGTAGTCCCCGTGACGTTACATACGAGATAGAGACTATAGGTTTTCTCTTAGTTTGAATTTTTATGTAAATTGGAACAGGTACATTATTTTAAGAAATGCAATTAGGACAGATGTTTGTCTCAACATATTATTAGGCAGCGTGGTGTCAGGTACTGTAAAAAATCCTCACTGTGAGTTATTCACAAAGTAAAAAGAAAAAAAAACTTTATAAAGCCTAGACATTTATTAACTAGACATTCTCTGCAGCCAGCAGCAGCCCTCTTAGGAATCCTGTCCGCTGGTCACTTCCTTGTCTGAGTCATGTGATCCCCTGAGAGCTGCCCCTTTACCCTAGAGAACCAGAATATTCCACAGAAGCCCTCCATCTGCTGGCAGAAGTGTGAACACCACTTGAGCTGCCTCTGCTCCTGCACTCCCTCTGCTGGTGGGTTCTCTTACCTGCGGGTCATGTGATTTCCATTCGAGGATCCAGCTTTTCTGGTCTGTGTCTCCAGTTGCTGATTTACTGTGTACCAACTCTGGCTTTGACCCTTGACTACTCCTGCTTGCCGCCTGCCCTGACCTCTTGCTTGTTTGACCATGCTTCTGTCTCACATTCCGGCACCTGCCCTGATTCCTATCGGTCAGCAGTCACCTGCCTCTGCGTGCAGGGGGGCCGCAACTTGGCAGTTGCCCACAGCGTAACATTCTCACCTCTACAAACCGGGAAGCTGTTTAGACTCTGCACCCTGCACACATCTCTGCAAACTGGGCTGGTGACACAGAGGGTCCACCATCCTGCCCTGCGGCACTT
The DNA here is from genome assembly GCF_032062135.1 of Pyxicephalus adspersus. NCBI lineage: Eukaryota > Metazoa > Chordata > Amphibia > Anura > Pyxicephalidae > Pyxicephalus > Pyxicephalus adspersus. Next base: position 94,055,326 of record NC_092862.1, read on the forward strand.
CGACAAGGAAATAGATCTGCCTCTGAATTGTGTGATCCTTAAAGAATCAGTGTCTGCAAATTTGAAGGCTGGTGGTAGTGAGCGGTACTAGTACCACTCACTGTCATCCCTATTCATTCCCTATAGAGCTTCTGTGGAGAGATGTAGTCTCTCCCCAGAGGCAGCAATTCCTGATTTGAGGAAGCAGTAAACACATTGTAACCTCCCGCAGGTGCGAACCTAGACTTACAGTAAGCTACTAAAATATATAATTACCAATACAAAGTAATAATAATAATAATGCTTAAAGATAAATATACATATAGTGGTTCTCTCTTTCTAAATAAATACAAAGCAAAAACCTGAGCCTTGCAAATTAAATATTCCCTATAAAGCAAACTTTTTCTCCTGTATCCAGCAGAAACAAAATTAGGCATTAATGGTCCCTTCACAAAATGGGAAACACATACCATTTTGTATCATTCTATGACAAAAAGGTAAAATATGCATGAAACACATATTATAATTTGGCCATTTAGAAATATACCCCCCTAAATATGACTTGCACTTAAATAACACTTGCATATTCATACTGCACTTTTACACTTGCTAAGCATCAAAACGTATTTTTAAGATCTGTATCTTAAAGCACCCTTATGAATGCTCCTACTGTACAATGGTACCACCCCTAACATGTTTTATCAGTAGTGACTTTTGGAAGGGTTCCAGAAATGCAATTTGGTTCCAAAATGTGCAATTTGGTCTAAAGGACCACACTAAATTATATGTATTTTGTATATTTTACCTTTCCGTTATTGAAAGGTACAAATTAGGTACCTAGTATTGCTGGTGGGGAACCACTTAAAATTGTTTTGCTGGGTACAAGTGGAAGAGTTACCTTAGGAAAAAGGCATACTGCTTGGAATTTCCCATTAGACATTATTTTATTTGACTGACGTTTTAGTTTATATACACTCTTTTACTTCCATGGGGAAGATACATTTGGACAGTGGGAATGCTAAATGTGAACTTTTTTATTACACTCCAAATATGAAACACAACTTTTTTTTAAACGTCATACATCATGTAAAAACATTTTGCAAACTTCTCTTTAATTCTTGATGCAATAGACAAAAGGAATCCCAAGTGTTAGCCTATATAAATTGCAAGCCTTCCACACATAAGAATAGATGACAGAGGATTATACACACAGTATGCACATGACCCACCATTCCTAAGTATTAGTTTTTAGTTGTTTGGGCACCATCAGGGACTCAGAAACTTGATCTAAATTTTGTTTGAAAGTTCATTCTATCTAAAATACCTATTTAGGTTATGAATGGATCCGTGGAATGAATTTGTTTCCATTTCCTTATGTCCCATAGATTTCACAGGATTTACTTTGATTTTATAAAGGGGTTGTAGGGCCCTGGTCAGCACCAGTCCTCACCAGACACCAGTCCCCCAATCAAACACCGCAGTTTTCACCTATAGCAAGCCCCCACTCAGCCTCGGGAGACTGATTGTGTCTCCCAGCACTCTGTTGCCCCCAGGACGTACAGTGCAAGGTATTGTGTCTGGGAAGGGCTGGTAGCAAGCCAGGAGCCTACAGATAGCAGTACCAAGATTCCCACAGGGCCAAGTCCAGAATACAGAGCAGAGATCATACACAGAATATCTGTCCACCAAAGGAAGTACCCAAGGACAAAAACAAAAGCAGAGTTGGGGTCACAGGCAAAGGTCGGTCCATGCAGCATAAACTGGCAATGTCAGAAACAGGCAAGGTCAGCAACAGTAAATCAGACGATAAATCTCCAGCGCAGATTAGCCCAGCAATACACTACAACAGGCCCTGGTGACAGGGAGAAGAGAGGCTATAAAGTCCCAGTAGCCAATAGCAGTTCAGGACTGAATCAGGAGCTGATCAGCCTCTAGAATCCCCTTCCGCTGTGCACAGCCTAACAATGGATGCCATAAATCCATCAGGCTGCACAGCTAAAGGGAAGCAGGGGCTGCTGATATCCCAGTTCTCCTGGCTGCTGCAATTGACATTGCTGGACAGAACAGACAGTGTTTATTACCACGATGGTGCACAGCACGGACAGATGAGCATTTCCTAACAGAGGTATAGACTGTTCACTTCTAAAATTAATGATTCACATAGTTTACGGAATAAGTCAATCATCCCATCATATAAGGGATACATACAATACATACAATTTAGAAATACATTTTTCTATTCCATTTCACATGGTTAGATGTTCACAGTGAACACCTCTTTATCCTATTTACTAAAACAAATTACTTGTTTCTTTTACAGCTGCCACTTTATTTCCTGGCCAACAGGAACTTTCGGGTTCTGCATGACTCTCCATAATTCAAAAATTAAAAGGGCACAGGCGGTGTGCAGATCCAGTGATTAAAATGTAGGAGTATAACCAAGAGATATATGAAACCAGTTAGTTTACCTCCCCAGCAGTTACTAAAAACTAAAATTATAGTTTTAGGTGGACTGCTCCTTTAATTTATGGTAGGGGGGGGGTGCAAGCTTCCCCTACCCACCCTTTCTCAATAAATATAATCTACGTCTGTTTGCTTTGCTCCAGTTTCAAGTGGGTTGAGGTAAAGGCATTTCTATAATTATATTACAGTCCGTTGGTGTTAACTGGATATACAATGTGCATTAGGCTGTCGAACTTTATTTTTGAAATAGTACTAACATCCTTGATTTTCACTATCTGGCAGTGACAAGAGTTTGTGGTTTGAATTCAAACTGAATATAAAGAAAAACATTGCAATAAAAAGCCTTGCTGAAAGTTTGTATGCTGGAACTAATAAAGCATTGGTCTTTACACCCATTTAATTTAAATCACTTGTTTCAAATAAAGTTTTGTTTGTTTCTTTGTATTTGTGGACTTGGAATTGTTTTAACGTCTGTAATGAAATTAAGCTGAAACAATGGAAGCATAAAATAAAACCAGAGGTCACACTGGTTAACTACCAATTATTGCTACCTGTTGTAATAGTAACACATTATGAAAACAGATAGACTGGATTTTCAGGAAATGTCTGACAGTCTCAGTAGGATCATCACCTTCCTTCTAATTGACAAAGCAGCTTTTCTCTCCAAAAAAAAAAAAAAACGATTAATGGTAATGATCCAGACGGAGTAGCGATTATCCTTCTAGACTTGTGGGCAACAGTTTATGACTGCCTTGCATCAAGACATTATGAATGTATAGAGGCACTTAAAATACAAAACTTTGTGATGAGTTTGTATTTTTTAGAATATTGTTGGAAAAATGTTGCCACTGCTTTTACTATACAGATCTATTTTTTTAAATGCAATATACCTTTTGAACTAAGTTACAGATGTACAGTTGTAATGACACAGAACTAATGCCAAACTTGTATTGTTGTCAGTGGCATGACACAGAGACAATGAGGGTAATTTTAAGTAGTAGAGGCTGTTCACTTAATGTGTATGTTCCCTTAGCTTTGTAAATAGGATTTGCTCACTTTAAATGCTTATTTACATGCAAAAGAAACGAAAAGAAAAACAGGACACATTCACACAAGTGCATTCATTCTTTATAGCAATGCTTAGGTTAACATGTGGCTGAATAGAAATGTCTCTAAATCCCTCCATAGCAACAGCCTAGCTGAGAATCAATGCTTTCTAAAAAACAGTTCATAACAGAAGTCCAGGTAGCTCTGGAAACAATAGCAAACACCAGGAAGTGTCTATAGACAAAGGTCTACCACACTTGAAATGGAATACTCTAAATTACTGGGAAAGGGCAGTGTGCATTTGGTTTTTTGTTAGTTATCGAGGGATTACAAAAGTGGTAATTAGTTACCCAGCCAAGAAGCTTCTGTTTGTATGTGCTGAATCTTTTTTATTTACTATTTTTAGTGTACTTTTAGTGTATTTACGTCATAAAGATAGACTAAATGGTAATAGGCTTAAGGTATACCACATTGACCTTTCACACTACATTTAACAGAACACATAGTAGATAACTCAACTGCCAACAACAGAAACTCCCAGTGAACTGCTCAACTATAGATCTTGAAAACCTTGATACACACTGTTTTCATCCAATCTTTTAATAAATGTTAGGGATAACATCTTGGGATTGAATATTCCTGTTGCATCCAGCAGATATCTCATTGATATCAGTGTAATTCCTCCCCATCTTCTTTATTCCCTACTGATTGCCAGTATACAAACAGGGTCAAGGGGAATCATCTTACAAAATTCTTATATTTCAATGTAGTCTCAAAATTGTGCGTTGCTTTAAAAGTATATTTAGCAGATCAAAGGGAAGGCAAAAAAGAGAAGCTCATTGTTAGCGTTTACATACAAGTACGGCTAAGAACATTTTTTAAATAAATTGTGCTTTTGTTGATGATCCATATGATTGGAAACCCATGTGATCATCTACATGGATCCGTATGTTTTAGGTAAAATTTGATTTTAGGGGACTTTGACTTTAAATATGACAGCGTTTTGTAAGAAATAGCCTGTCCAAAACTTTTTTTTAGTTTTTTTTAACCACGCAACATTTTGACTTCTCAGAAATTGTTCAAAAAGTGAAATGATATTATGCATTCTGGATCCTTTTAAAAAAATCCTGTTATGAAAATATTCAGCAAATGTTTTCCCTTTGTGTTTTGTAATTTCATTATTCTGAGCTGTGCTCTATTTATGTGGAATGGAAAAACTGTAATGAATAAGTGCATGCAGTTACTGCACAATACAGTTACATCTGTATAAATGTCCAGATGTTGGCAAGAAAGTAAAGTGAATTTAATTTAGCATGCAATGTCTTTCCTTAAAATGCAGGGATTGCTGAGGCCTGTATAAGCTCAGCATGTCTTGTTCCTGGCTTTCCATACTCATTAAAGCTCCGTGATGGGGAAAAAAAAAAAAAATAGCGTAATTCAAGCCCTGTAAAAAATTTATCAGGGTTTTTGGCATGTATTACTGAAATCATTACAAGAATGTTTAATATTTACTAAAATTTTCTTTATCATGTTACTTAAATATGTAGATAGATAGATAGATAAAGAGAAAGAAAGATAGATAGTTTAGAGGTACCCGGAGTAAGTGCAAGATACAAAATCTTTCACTTGAAAAATTCATACCTTAACATACCTTGTGCATTACATAAAACATTCTGTGTAAAAAATGTTGTATATTCAAATTTGTTTCAAACAAGTATCCCTTAATTAGTATCAGGGTCCTAACTTACAGCAATAATGTTTCTGAACATGCACTTTATACAGTATCACCTTGCTAAAATGATTGTATGTATGGAGTTTGCCTAAATTTAACTGATTCTTGGTATCAGTCTTTTGAAATCCTTTGCACATCAGTGTCAGACCAGATGAAGGACTAAGAACAAATTAGATTTTGTTTGTACAGTGCTGTATAATATGTTGGCACATTATAATTAAAGGTTAATAGTTTATTTTATTTTGCATGCCAATATGCTAACAACAAACATGTTGGCTAAGGAAGGATCATGCAGATCAGAGCAGAGAGATGTCATTATCAGTATGTTACTGCTCTATCACTGTCCAATTATAGGGGCAGAAGGTTATCATTCTGTAAGTCTTGACTGTCACGGAGAAAGTGGGCTGTACTGTTTAATGGCCTTGTGTAAATCCTAAAAAATTATTTCTTTGGGAGGTGAACGAATTGTCTTATATGTATTCCCTATTTAAATGTTTGCCTTCAGTTGAGTTTTAATAATTTTCAGTTAAAACACCATCAATTGTTACTGGTTATCTATGCAAGAAATCAACTTTATTTCCTGTCTTTTTTTTCAAAATGAACTTATTCTAAGCCTGTGGAAAGTCACATCATTGTGTGACTTGAGGATTAAGTGCTAGTAAATGTTCAGAGAATCTTGAAAAGAAATGTTATGCACTTACCTCATAACAGGTGTGGACTAATTGCCTTAGAGTTTAGGAGCCAGTTAGTTAAGTCAGCAGGCATATTTAAGAAATCATGGAACATGTGATTCTATTCATAACAGAAATGGAAGGCTTTACAATTTCAAGTGCCAGTTCTACTGTTATATATATATATTTTTTACATCGGCAGCTTGGCACCTAGGGTTCGATCAGCATTGTGCACATTGGCCCTGGGGAAAAATAAAGTTTCTAATAGTAATTCTGTAAAAGTTATCTTTATCTTTTTTCCATTTTCAGCCATACCCATAAATGAGAAGTAAAATCAAGAGAGGAATGCTGCTGGAATCCTGCCTGACATTGTCTTTTGAGACTGTGCAGACAAACAACACCAAATTATGTATGAAAGTGAACACATCTGGAGCTGTGAGAGTCCAACTATAGAACTTGGTTACCTGCAGCTGCTGTCTTCTCCTTACATGAGACAGAACAGAATCATGGCCTGTACTCTTTCGATCACAGGGGGTCAAAATGTTGAGTAGTAACAGATTTGACTGAAAAGCAATCATAATACAGTTCATTGACCCCTTCTGTCTCTCCCAGGCAGCACTACAAAATAACAGAAAAACAACATAAATGTGAGTTAGACAAATATGTTTTAAAAATCAAAGTTGTGCTCAGCTCACCATAAATCTGAAGTTTAGATATTTAATACATAAATCTATAAGCTGTTTTAAAGAGTCAAAATATGTTAACTCAAAGTTACATGACAACAAAAGTCTGTTTTCTGTCAATAAAAGCAAATTAGAATACATAAATTAACATAAAAAGATATAAAAATGCACTAGGACAGGCAGGGGTTAACATATTTTTAACCCTTAAGGAACAGTGTGTTTCTAAAATCTTTTAGAGACATTCTGTGACCTGATCTAGAAAAAATGCTATTTCCCCATTATATTGTACAGTATTTGTATAGTTTATATAGAAATGATATGAGTGCATTACAGTCACCAGTAGTCTTTTAGATCAGACTATAGACTATATTAATGACATATGACTATGTTAGGGACATTAGATTGTGAGCTCCTTTGAGGGACAGTTAGTGAGATGACTATTGACTTTGTATAGCGCTGCGTAATATGATGGAGCTATATAAATACTGTGTAGTAATAATAATAATAATAATAATAATCAGTGGTCTCCAGCCTTTCTGACCTCACGGACCATTAAATTCATCGAACCAAGGCCCTGCATGCACGGGGAACTGTGTGTCACTCAAAGGGGAAGAAACTTCCCCCAGAGTCACAGAACCCACCCACTCTCCTACTGCAGGCACAGACCTGCTTGCTAAATTCCAGGGGGGACAGGGCTATGGATGCAACAAAAATTGTGTCCACTGCCCTACGCTACTATCCCCACAGAATGTTTAGCAAGCAAGTCTGAGCCTGCGATGGAAGAGTGGGCAGGTTGTGTCCATAAGGAGAACAAAGTCGCACACCAACAACATTTTCTTGCAGACCACTGAACTGCTGTTTTAGAGGGGCTCACAATTTATTTCCCCAAAATAATCATAATCTAAAGACAATTTTATGAGGAAGAAAACCTTCCTTGCATGTCTTTGGGACGTGGAAGGAAACCCACCGAAACACAGGAAGAATTTACCAACTTCACGTGGATAGAATATTGTCCAGAATTCTAACTGAAGGTGAGCATGCCAGCCATCCCAGGACCTAAAACATAAGATTTTCCCACTTCCCCACTTTCCCAATGGGACTAAATTTATCTGACATCCTGTTTTCTTGGATGCTACCTTTTCCAACAGCAGATGAATGTCTGCAAAAGTTTAGCCATCTACTCTACAATGACAACACACATTAATTGTGAACTGTGCTCTAAAGAAGTGCATTTCGTTCCTCTTTGATTTGCCTCTTACCAGGTAAGGGGATACGAAATAGATTGGTAATGCCTACAATGTATAATTGAGGTCAAAGCAAAAGATTTGCTAGGACAGTGAGAGTTTCTGAGGCAACGTTAAGTATCCCAAGGGAGAAAAACTGTGGTGTGGCCACATAATGCTAATCGATCATCATGGCTTTAAAGGGCATGGTTGATTTACAACTAAACCCACTAAATTTATACACTGTACCCATGTTTTGTAGTCTTGGTACTCACAACATATGCTTTGAATACTGTGCCACTAGCAAAAGTCTCTTACAGACTCAAAAACATCAAGATAAGGGATTATTCCTATGAAACTTTTCTATTGTAGGGCTTACACACAAAAGATAAACATAGAGCTTACTCTTTGTCTAAACCTGGCATGGGCAAACTTTGGCCCGCAGGCCAAATACGGCCCTTTGGGCTCTTCAATTATTGGTACAAAATTGTCCACTAGCTAAAATGGGTGACCAAAAACACTGTTCTCATTATAATGGAATGTAATTTAAATGTATGTTTTTTTTCTTTTAGTTAACAGCTTTTACACGTAGTTTATATAAGTTCATACAAACACTCTCCATTCATCTGATACTGGCCCGGTCTGACTCTCAAAATTTAAAACTCATTGTGGCCCCTGAGCCAACAAGTTTTCCCACCCCTGGTCTAAACTTTTTTTAATCCAGTAAGTTCTTTGATAAGGTGTGTGTGATTAACAGGCACTGGTTACAAAGGATAGCAGTCAGAATGATATAATATAAACCACAGTTTTTACAGCACATTGGTCAGGAGTATGTAATGCCCAGCACAGCTTACTGAGTGCACTTGTCAGAAATATAATTGTAGTAATCAGTGAACACATTTTAAAGGTGGTCAACATCTCTTAGGATTGTGGTCAGTGAGAAAGTGCCCTTTATTATAGAAGCTGGCATACATCACTCTACTATTGGTTTCCAGAGAAATGCCCTATTCAACTGGTGATCATTGAAACGCCCCACCTACATCTGTAATTGGTGGTAAAATTCAGTGCCTCCTCACATTCCTGGTATCTAATATAGTTTCACTTTATATTGGGGGTTAGTGTAGTGCATTCTTTTGTTAGTGGTCAGTGGTCTAGTGTCCACCTACATTGGTGGTCAGTGGTTAGCTTTATATACATGTCTGTGTGCCCATGTGAAAATTTAAATGGTATGCTCCTTGAGGACAATTATAGGACTACTTATAGCAGGAGAAGATTGGCCAAGGCCTGCTTTAAAGGGATTAGGATATCAGATTCAAGATTGATGATACAAAAAGACTCCTAACTTCCATACCTTGCATTATACCAGGGTTTCTCTAGAGGTCCCAAGGTCTGCAGCTGACCAATACTGCAGTGAATTTATACCTGTTTCATTTTTCCCCTCTGGCTACTGTTATAGTGGATCTATATTCTCCTGACTGTGCCTTTTGATCCAGTGCTGGACAGTTATCTAAACCTGGAAAGGATTACTTAAAAACAATGTGCTATTAGATGGTGAATGTTTTCATTGCTGGACCAGATCCATTCCAGATTTACTGGATCATCCAGGTTCACGCATGATCTGTCTATCTTCTCCAATCTTGGCGAGTTTTGATAAATCAGGCCCATTGTGTCATTGTGTGGTGGTGAACATCTTGACAGAGAAAGGACTTCTGTTTACCCATGTTGTAGCACAGAGAAAAAAAAACAGCACAGTAGTGTCATCGCCAATTCTCAGTCTAAAATATCCTAATACTAGCAGTCATAGGCAGTAGCACCTTGTATTTTGAGTTGCATATACACAGTCCTAAGGCTATAAGCCCAGGAGTACCTATGTAAGCTCACAAACCAAGAAGTACACTTCTATTTTGAAGGTCAATTTTAATCAAAATCATTTCTGCCTCTTAGTATAATGTTTTAAATTTTGTGTTACCAGAATATGAAACTTTTAATAAAAATTGTAAGGGGACCTTTAGAAATGAAAAGCTAGAGAAAAGGTGTAATGTATATTGGGCAGATAGGTATATTTAACACTGCGCTTTTACATAAAAGTAAAAGTGCAAATTTGCTAAAGAAAGGTAGGTTGTTCACATAACAAAGTAAATTTATTCCATACTTCACGTAGACTGAGATTAAACTTTGTTAAATTCAAACATCCAATCATGTACAAGGATATTTTTTATTTATTTATTTCCATGTACATGATTGGGTATTCTTTGCAAAGTAAATTCGTAAGTGCAAAGTTATTTTTGCATCCATTATGTTTTACTTATCTGAGATAAATGAGACTAGCGTTTAAAAATAAAAATAAAAATACAATTTGTTACTTTATAACCGAATAATAAGCCTTAGTATTTTCTAATAGAATGTTTGTGTAATTTTATGAGGACAAATTATAGAATAAAAAAATCTGATGATGAGTAGTTGTATTAGGAAAAAAAAATATATGTATATATATATATATATATATATATATATATATGTATATATAGTATAGATTTTTGGCTTTCAGTTGCATAGACAATATTCTAAAAAGGGCCTTGTTTGTGAAACATATTTTGTGTAATTCATTTTTCAGAGTTTATATGTTTTGCTTTGTTCAAAAAAATACTGTAAATTTATGCACTGTAGCAAAATATTACCATAAACTTTTTCAGAAAAACATGGGTAATGCATTTGCTTTTTGCAATTTTTTTATTTTAGGCCTGAACAATTGATTGGAGGCTTTCAATGGTGCATGTGTGATGTTGCGTGGCTGCCATTGTAGAGTCATGAACTTGCACACAGACAGCTACGAGTAATGATGGATAGCTCTACAGAGAACCTAGGAAGAGTGTTTGTGACAATATACACACTCAATCATATCTTATACAAGAGATACTCAACCATTTAATAGGGTATAGATTTTATGTCTAAAGAATATCACTAAAAAATTGTATACAGTGCCCATTATCTGTACAATACAATACCTCATTTTATATGTACGTAAAATTAATTTATGGTGTAAATCTCCTGGATCTGTCATGATCATGTAAAATTACCTTTTCCACACATTTAAATCGTGTTTTTTTTTTTTAGATAATTTTGGAACAGCTATCAAAAATTAATGAAAAGGAAAAGTAAAATAATATATGGATAATATATGGATAACTTAACTTTTTTAAAGTATTTAGCAATATTGTCCTTTATATTGTATGTTTTATTACTGAATTTTCTATTTGCTTGAACTAAATTTTAAAACAGAGCAAATAATGGAGTGAGTGTGTAATGGATGTTTTTTTTTTTTTTTTTTTTATAAAAAAAATATATTTCTATGGATATGCAGGATTTTACACAGGTTTCCTAACTGCCTATTACGTAGGTTTTCATGTGTCTAATGTTTTGCATTGTTTATGGATACATGCTATATTGTGTTTGTGATGTGTATTTCTGCATCTCGTTATTTATGTTCCTTTAGTTATTTGTTTACCCTCTCTGATTTCTCATTTTCTTTTGAAAAGGTCACTCAGAAGAACATATCAATGTGTTCTTTAAAACTGCCTACTGAATACATAATTGAAATATACAACTAAAACACAAATCCAAAGTTTTCAACATATGTTGTTCATAGAAAAACAATAAAGTGGCAGGACATAACACAACACATTTTGCAGTTATGAGAAACTGTTTCTTTAGGAGCGCATCAAAGTACATTTATAAACTGTATTTATAGCAATATAGGGAGAACAAGTATGATGTGACATGCTCATAAAGACAACAGCATCAGCAGGTAGGTATGGATTAGCAGGCAGGTAAGTATAGATGGATATGCATTGATAAATAGTACTGTGCTTTTCCGGGCCCAACAATCACAGTCACAGTCTTTTTAAAAAGGACAAAACATCTTCTACAGGAGATCCATAGATTATAAGAATAGAAGTAATAAAGGAATTACAATTCACTCTTAGAAAGAGTGATTAAATAAAAAAAATGGGAAGACCAATGATCCATTACTTAAATTTCTTCCTTTTCGGAACTTTGAATGTTTACCTTTTACACTAAACAATATTCTTTCAAAAAGCCAAATGGTATATAGTAACACATTTGCTTCCTTTATTTTATATTGTGGATAATGACAGCATTATTATGCTAGCATTATGCTCTATTATTACAGAGACCAGAGAAAAAATCAAGTGCATAATAAACTAAATTAGCAGATTTTCAAATATAATTTATATTTTTTTGTAATTGTTTAGTAAAATCCAGGGCACTGGTCAAAATAATTTAATATGTTCATATAGGTTTATTTTCTTCTTATGTTTTTGGCTTGTAGCGCTTGTTTAACTTCATCTATATATTATCAACTCATCTATATTAGTATGTTTATTTTAAATGCAAGATAAAATAATAAAGAAGGGCAGCTAATTGGCAAGGCCCAACACCTCAAACACATACGGTAGTAATTATTAAATAAATTACATTTATTGTATCACTTGGTAGAACAAATACTCATATGTTCTGTCTTTTCTTTTGTATATTTACCCTTTTTACACTTTTACTATTTTCAGAGTATTTCCTGAAGTAGCCTAATAAGAGCAGGACACTGTTGATCATCCCCTTCTAATACAAATCATGTGCTCCATTGGTATCTGTGACACTGCTCTCTCTTGGTTTGCTTCCTATCTGTCTGACCGCTCCTTTAGGGACAACCCGCAGGTATCCCTCCAAACCCACCGGGTCTCACCACAACCCAGTGTTCCAAACAACCCCACTATCATGGACCACCAGAAAAAACCGCCACCGCGCCCCAAGCCTGACCCCTTAGGCTTGAGCGCACCTCCATACCCGATCACCACGCTGCAGGCCATCCTGCAGACCCAACATCCACAAGTCCGTTCCTACAGCATTCAGATGAACACCATCAGTACGCATGAATAGATGGGGCTCCCCCTCCAACTCCCCATGACGGACCACCAGACCTCCAATTCTCGTCAAGAATTTACTGACTGCCTTATTAATTTTTATGCGTGACTTATTCAGTCTCGCCACGGATCGTGCGCGCCGCCATGTAAGTCTCGCCACCATCTCTGACCATATAAGGACTGTGTAAGGCAAAGCAGCTCTCAACCTCAAAAAATCATATTTTATATCTTTTAACAGATCACGTAACGGCCTAGATCCCACATCATTACCCCCAGCATGAATCAATAACACATCCGGTGCACGATCCAACTGAACATAACGATTTACTTCCGGAATCACAAGGCTCCACTGCAGGCCACGAATCCCGATCCACCGAACTTTCGCTTCTCCCTGCTGAAAACCCATCTGCCTCCCATTGGGACGCACCTCTGCCCTTCGGGCTCCCCAGTAAACATAAGAATGCCCCAGAATCCAAATCAGGCATTCACTAGAATCTGGAATGTAAAACAAAAAGAAACTATACCACCAAACCCACTGTATAGCTTCCCCCCCCACACTATAGGAAATGTTACCTTTTTAATGTACCTAACCCAAAACCAACCGCAACCCCCCAAGGAACATACTCACCTATAGCAACTCCGGCCGAATGTACACTTTAAATCGGTTGGACTCCCAACGCCCAATCCTTTTTATAGCTTCATCACTCAAACCCCATCGGGCCGCTTCAGTAGCTGCACCAATGCGAAATGAATGTGAGGAATACTCCTCAGCCACCCTGCCAATCGCCCGAACACATTTTTTAAACACTGCTCCAAACTGAAACCGTGTCAGTGGGGACCCCCCCCCCCATGTATAAGGAAAGGACCCTCCCCCGAGCCACGCACCTCCAAATACTGGCGGACTGCCCGTACAGGGCAAGCCACCGAACCCGGTAACTCACCCAAGAGCAACCCAGCGCCCTTCCCCTCCTGATCAGTCTTCGATCTTCGGACCCAAATCCGTACCGCCCGCCTTTTTACTTTAACATCCCCCAGAAACAAGCCACCCAAATGAGCTCTGCTTGGACTAACCACCTCCCCCACTCGCAGCGCTGCAAAAAAGGTAACCGCAAACGCTGCCCTAAATAATGCTACCTCAAAGGAATCCAAACAAACCTGATCCAAAATACCTAACAATTCAACCAACATAGCAAAAGAAACCGGCCTTCTAGTATCCTTCTTCACCCCACCCCTGCGATAACCCTTCAAGGCTTGCCGAACCAAAAAATTCTTAGTGTGATCCACCCCACCTTCTAACTTAAAAAGAAAAGCCAACGCAGACAACTTCTTTGCCATGACATTGCCCGACACACCTGCCCGAAAGTTAACAGCTAAAAACAACAACAACATCAACAAATTCTGCTGCGCCACCAAGCCCACCCCTTCCTGTCTTAAAAACCCAAACCATTCATGCCATGTGTTTACATACGACTTCCACGTTCCTTCCGCCACAGACCGCCGAATACCTCCAACCACAAGTCCTAGAGGATCATCCAAAGGTCGGGCGGACAAGGGATGCCCTGACGATCCGCCCCTGGTACCAACTCCCGAAACCGCACCCACTGGGAACGAGAGAGAGAATCAGCCACATCATTAGCCCGTCCAGGAACGTGCACTGCTTTCAAGTAAATATTATGCAACAGACACAGAAGCACCAAATGGCGCAACAAACGCACCACCGGAGGCGAATTAGCAGTGTTATTATTAATTGCACCCACCACCCCCAAATTGTCGCAATGTAAACAAACTTTTTTGTTCCCCAGCTCCTTACCCCAGATGGCCATTGCCACCACCACTGGGAACAATTCCAGCAGCACTAAATTCTTGCACAAACCGGCCACAACCCAAGAATCAGGCCACCGCTCGGCACTCCAATGGCGGGACCAATAAGCCCCATAACCTGAACTCCCAGCCGCATCTGTGAAGAGGTCCAATGCCACATTGGAGACCCCCTCTTCCATCCACAATGTCCGACCATTATAACAATTCAAAAACTGCAACCAGACACGTAAATCCTCCCGCAGCTCACCGGTCAAACGAATGAAATGCCCCGGAGACCGCACACCCGCCGTAGCAGCTGCTAACCTCCTGCAGAACACCCTCCCCATAGGCATAATGTTGCATGCAAAATTCAACTTTCCCAACAGAGATTGTAAATCACGCAAACGAATTTTTTTGAGACCAAATGCCCGGCTCACCGACACACGCAAATCTTCCAATTTGTCATCCGGCAAACGACATTCCATCGCCACAGAATCCAGAACAATGCCCAAAAAACTCAAAACCGTCCGTGGCGACTCCGTTTTTTCCGCCGCCAACGGAACACCAAACGACTCCGCCACCTGCTGCAATGTACCCAGCAAGGCCGCACACACCCAAGACCCAGAGGGTCCAACACACAAAAAATCATCCAAATAATGGAGAACAGAATTCAAACCAGATACATCTCCCACCACCCATTCCAAAAAAGAGCTAAAAACCTCAAAAAACGCACAAGAAATAGCACAACCCATCGGCAAACACTTATCTACATAATAAGCCCCCTGCCATTCACACCCCAACAGCCTAAAACTGTCAGGATGCACTGGCAACAGGCGAAATGCCGCCTCAACATCTGCCTTGGCCATCAAACAACCCCTACCTGCCGTACGCACCAACCCCACAGCCGGATCAAAAGAGGTATAACAAACCCTACATAACTCAGGATCGATCCCATCATTCACTGATCCCCCTTTAGGGTGAGATAAATGATGAATCATCCGAAATTTGTTAGGTTCCTTTTTGGGCACGACACCCAGCGGGGACACCACTAAACCACCCAATGGAGGCTCCGCAAATGGGCCTGCCATGCGACCCAACTCCACCTCCTTCCGCAGCTTGGCCGTCACCACCTCACTGTGCTCCAATGCAGAACGCAAATTCCTAGGTCTCGGGGGGGTAATGGGTAAAGAACACGGAATACGGAAACCTTCAGAAAAACCAAACCATAACAAGTGAGCTCCCTCCCTGTCCGGATATCTATCTAGGAAGGGGCGCATTCTTTCCACCCTCACTGGGGTCATCCCTTTTTCCCCCAAGCTCCCCAGGCCGACCTTTTCCTTTTGCAAAACAACGCACCGCTCCATGGCCCCCTCCACAAACCTAGCACTCGTGCTTAAATCGGCAGGTGCCACCAAAACGGCACGTTCCTTCATTAAACAACCAGCAAAAACCCTTTCTCTTTCCCGCCGAGGGACCCGCTGCGCTGGAGCCCCCGGCTGACCCAAGAAAGGACTGCGACCCCCACCGCGCCGATGTCATCAGGCGCATCCACAAATTAATATCTTTGTGGTCCCACCTCATGGCTGGGCGCATGGCCTTCCGTTGACGAAATTGTTCATCGTAACGGAGCCAAGCCATGCCACCATAGAGCCTATAAGCCTCACTGATCGCATCCAAGTAACAGAAAAGCGCCGAACAGTTCTCTGGCGCCTTTTCCCCAATTAAACTTGCTAAAATAGCAAAAGCCTGAAGCCAATTTTGAAATGTACGAGGTATGGAGCGCCACGCACTCTTTTCCTCATTCACCCTTTTTCCATCACTCAACTTAACTTCCCTAGCCCCAAAACGCTCCGCCGGTAACAAAGAAAATATCTCCACATACTCACCTTTCCATATCTTTTCCCTGACATCAGCATGCAAATGTGCACCTAACGGCCCTTCAAAACAAATATACACCTCACCTTTTGCAGCGTCACCCACCAATGATGTCGCTCCTCCCTCCTTTTGACCCACGCAGTCTCGTTCCACCAGTTCCGCACCGCCAGGCCCCACCTGCCCGGAGCCCCCCGATAATAAGGACCCAGGGGAAGACAAGCCACTTTCCCCTCTGGCCCCCAACTCCTGACTACCCCCTGCCACCATCAACCCCCCTGCCCCTAAGCCCGGGGAACCCCCAGAAAAACCTG
>NC_092862.1:94073278-94165261 GCF_032062135.1 Pyxicephalus adspersus
TTTAAATTTTCATTAAAGAACCTGATCTGGGAATTTATATATATGGTTTTGGGCCAACTTACTGTAAGCAGTAACCTGCCTGTGAAGCCCTCCCAAAAAAAAATTTCTGCAATGCTAGAATTATTTGAAGCAACTATTTATTGTAAAATTATTGTATCCATATGTAATTTTTATAATTTTAGATAACATTGGGACAAGTTTGAGCCCCTGTAAGACTCACAGCATTTTGGGTCTTAGGGAGATTTCCTCTCACTTCTTTTTCTGGGGTCACCCTTTTCCCAAACAGGAAAGGAGGGAAAGTCTCCAAAGGGGAAACAGAAAACCTTTTTGCCAGACACAAGGTGATGGAATGTCTCGACCTTAACCTCTTCTTGCATTACCACCAGTTAAAATTTTTCCATACTTAATTTATACATAATACATAATTTAGGTTTTGCTTATAAATACAATTTAATCCTAACTCAAAACCTGTGTAAATAATACCCTCACTGCACATAAATTAATATTAAAAGTTATCAGGGATTTTTTTTCAAAGATTTGATATTTGAAATTATTTTAGGTGTTTTTATGGGTTAGGCTGTACTAGTTTCTTGTTTGTATACTCTTGTTTTCTTAGAATAGTATAAATAAACTTTTGTTAATCATAATGACGTATTTTGTGCTGACAACCAACAGTGAGCAATTCCATATAAATGTAAGTATGGAATCATACAGTTTAATTATTACACAATTATTATTCTCAATTCCTTCATTAAATTGGTGTTAATTAGCTTTTTGCACAATACATACTGTAGGTGCTGTTCTATTAAAAAACATGTGAGTACCAATATTCATTAAATATACAAGGTCAAAATCAGGCTAGAAGTAATTTTTTTAGGGGTATGTGCAGAATACAAAAAGAAGAGACTGCTGTTAGGAAATGCTCATCTGGCTGACGACTCCGTGCTGTGTGCCATCGCAATATAAAACACTGTTTGCTCTGTCCAGAGATGTCACTTGGAACAACCAGGAGAACTAAGATAGCAGTAGCCCCTGCTTCCCTTTAGTCATGCAGCCTGATGGATTTCTGGCATCCCCAGCGTCCATCGGTAGGCTGTGCATAGCTGAAGGGGATTTTAGATGCTGATCAGCTCCTGACTCAGTCCTGCATTATCATTTGCTGCTGGGGCTTTATAGTCTCTCTGCTCCCAGTCATAGGTGCCTGTTATAGCTTCTGCTGGGCTTACCTGTGATGGAGTGATTTTTGACTATTCTGTTACTGACCTGTGCCTGTTCCTGACTATTCATTGAACTCTACCTGGACCGACCTCTGCTTTGTACTTTGACCCCTACCTTTGTACTTTGCTTGGTAGACTGATTCCCTGTGTTTTGACCTCGACTTGTTTTTGGATTTCCTGACATTCTGTACTTAATATTTGTGGGCTCTGTACTCTGTATTAGTGGGCTCTGGGTCGGCTGCCAGCCTATCTCCAGACACCATATCTTGCGCACCAAGTCCGGGGGACAACCGAGTACTGGCAGACAGCCCAGTCTCCCCAGGCTGAGTGGGGGCTGCTATAGGCGAAGACTGCGCCGATAGATTGGGGGATTGGTGTCTGGGGAATACCGGTATTAACCCGGGCCTTACAACTGCATTGTGTTTCAGAGGTTGCTTGTGTGCAGGGTACATGAAACACATTTGGTGGTCTTGTCGGGTTGCCCAAGAATTTTGGGGAAAAATCTTTGATCTCATTTCCCAAATAATACAAACTCCCATCTCCCCCTTCTCAGTAAAATTGACATACCTTTGCCAAAACATACTAAGAAATTTTGCTATTATGTGCTGCTGGCAGCCAGAATTGCGTTGGCAAGGGCTTGAAAATGGACATCCATTCCGTTAGCCCCAATAAAAGTTAAACTAAACATGATTATGATCAATTATAAACTTACTTGTACTCTTAGGGACATACCTCATATCTTTGAACTTACCTGAGACCCATGGTCTGCTTACTGTTCCACAATTCCATTTCCTTCCTGACCTTGTTATCTCAATTCTTTTTTTTTTCATTGAATAAAAATTTATTCAAATAAAAAAGAAGAGACTGTATTTTGTAGGCTCATGTTGGGCCTTCGTCAGCTGAAGAATCAGTCCACTGATTTATACTATTTCACCTAAATACTCTAAACTGAGTTGTTTCAAAAAGTTGAAATTTTTAAGACCTTTTATGAGGTTCAGAATACAACTGCTCTTGTACCCTTGCATTTTTTAATTATTTTTTTTTTCTATTTGGCCTAAATGATTAGCCAGATAAATAACTGAAAAAAGTCACACATATTCAAGCATTTCTGATTCTGTAGTGTGTATAGCATGTCGACCTGTACATGTGTATTGTTAGCTATGGGACCATCAGGAAAAGAAATTTTACCTAGCTTATTATCATGTTCTGAATGTTAGTATGTGGGGCAAGGAATATATGCTATCACTGAATAGCAGGGAGCTTTGAAGCACTAGAGGTGGCTGAACTTAGAGGCCATTCCCTCTAAGTTCAGTGTTCATACATTGCATTATTCCCAGCCCATGCTGTTGTCAAAGTGATATTTCTGTTGTGACCTCCTAAGAACTGAGTTCATGGACATATTGTATTTCATTGTATTTCAGATCAAAGTGCCTTTTATAGCATATTTGATCAGGTGTACCATTTGCATTATTCAGTAAGTAGGACAGACAAGTGGTTCTTATGAAATGGGAGTGCATTTAAGGAGCACTCCTTTAAAAAGAATGGTAAAATATATTTGAAAAGGACATTGTGACAATTTTGCAAGCTTTAAATTTTGAGACATTATACAAGAAATTAATATTTAAATATCTAGATCTTATTCTAAGCAGGATATATAATGTGTTTTACCTAACTAAACATACTATTAATATTGGTCGAGGCTCTAGTTTTCCCTAATGTTTAAGGTTAGCCTATTATACTATTTTATTTTTTTTGTTTTTGTTTTTTTGCAAAGAGTGGATATTGAGTTTGTTTGAGTTCGGAAAGGGTTACTCTCCTGTCTCCCCACAAACTTTGGCAGAAGGTCTAACCATCTGTGTTACAAGGATCAAATACCAGAGCTTATTACAAAGGAGAAGAGGGAAACCAACATCTGTCACTATATTTTTTACAGCTGAAAATACACACCCTGTTCCACTGGCCATCTTTTAACATTCACAGCTCAGCTACCTGTGGCAGACAAGCAGAAGGCAGCAATACCACCACCAATGGGAGCTATAGACTAACTACAGCTCTATTTTTTCGGAAGACCCTTTCAAGGGCCTTCTGTATCTGCTATGAGACCTAATTATTTAGGAAAACCTCTCAGGGTAAGGTCTACTATAGGACCTTACACATGTTTTATGAAGACTCCTCCCTTTTTTGGGAAGACTCCTCAAAGTCCATCTGCCTCTGCTATTAGAACAAAGTATTTTTAAGCATACCTAGGTGGTTAAAGCTATTTTTTACAGTGACAGACACAGCTTCTAGCTTGATATACTTTTTTTTCAGCTAAGCCAAAAAAACTCCCATGTTGCCCTCTAAACTGCATTACATGGATCCTCTCCTGTCTACACATTTCCCCACTTTTTAACTAATCCAAAGTTCCTGAGAGATTTGGTGGTTGTCCCGTGGCATTTTTCTCAGAACAGGTCTAGAACCTATCAAAGACATGTTTGAGTAACACTACTGAAACATAATAAGGATACATCAGGGTTAGGACATTTGGCTAATTTCATAGAATTTATATCAGCTATTTCTTGGTCTGTAAAGAAATATAGGGATTAATATTAATTAAAGCTGTGACTGGAGTTCATTTAAGGTTTTGCAAAGTGTTTATGAATGGAAAGCACTGTTATATATGTGAATATATACTGTGAATATATCCTGAAGATATCAGTAACAACAAACCCAAGTTTAGGATATGTGGGTGTTTGTTGAGAGGAGATGACCTAAGATGTTCTCTTCTAGGTTGGAATATAGTAAGGTGTGTATTATTGTGTTGCATTGACTACTCTACAAACCTTCGTCACTTTGGTCTGGAGCAATATGTGGGTACCTCTGGTGAGGTCAGGCACAGGTAACTGATTAGGTGACCAGCTTTTTGGGTGCAGCAAGAGATTCCAAGGGCAATAAATGGGAGTGCTGCATTATGAAGAACTTTTCAGGATTAAGGTTTGATTGCAGAAGAGAGATCTGCGTGAGGCTTGCTGGTTAACTGTATGTAGTACTGCTTTTATATCTGAGGGTGAATTTGCTTACAATGTCTGGAGTATGAATATTGTGTCATTTTTTTAAGAATTGAAACCTTTGATAAGTTACGTTACATTAAATAGACTTTTTAAATACATCTGTGAAATTAGTGTACTACAATTTGCTCCTTGTATTTGCCTAAATATATTTGATGACTAGAATTAATGTTTTTTGCTCATGCAGATCTACCAGGTTAAGGATTGGTGTGGATAGAAGTGGGGCTAATAGATAAACTGACGCACACCTATATTATTTTGAATAGTTTACAAATACTAAATACAGCTGTATAGTCAAACTTTATGAAAACATCTGCACATTTAATAGGCCACAAAAGAAACAAAAATACAATTCCTCATTTGAACATTCCATCTTGAATGGTAACAACAAACATCCTATAATACGTTCTTTCCACTGGTTCCTGTTTACATAACATAAGAAACTACACATTCTAAAACCTGGTGCAGCTTGTACACCAGAGTATTGAAAGTAATGTCTGTACTTCAGACCCTTAAGACAGGAAGTGTGAAGAGACGGAATGTGATAGGGAAGACACAATAATAAAAGTAAGGATTTGCCATTACTTTATGAGCTTACAAAGGTTTAATATTCACATATAGTAAAATAACATCTTTGAAAAAAGCCTACAAGAATAGAAAGCTTACCGTTTAACAGATTAGCTGAAATTTTCATTTATCTTCTGTAGAGTGGTCTCCTTTCAGCATTTATATCAGAGCGGTGTTTTAACTTTTCTCTCTGGATCTAATATCTTATACTATGAACTACTTTTTCCACAGAAAATGTCTTAAAACGGATTGTTTTCTGGAAGTAATGTCCATTCACTTAGTAAGGTGAATGTGTAATTATTTTGCAATTTGTACTGATACTGGATTTGATTTACCAAAGGAAATTGTTTAGCAAGGTGAATGTTACATAAGTTCACTAAAGAAGGTGAAGCTCCTGCTTGTGCATGGGGGACACTCTTAGCAGAAGGAGGGTGAATGGCATCATGTCAACTAACCTTTTAAATAAACCTGTGTTCTTTTTTTGGATCTTCTCTTTGTATGTGTATTGGAGCTGACCTGGAGTTCATGTTCTACGTTTTATATTTTCACTCTTCTTAATATATCTTAATAAAGGGAAGGTGGGTATTTTTCTGGATTATTTTTGCATTTTTTTGGTTTTGTATTTTCACATCATGTTTTGCCTTGTAAGTGATGTGTTATTAAACAATGAAAATGATCCTAATAAAAAAATGTGCAGCTTTATTTTAAATACACAATGATGTTTAATTTAAACTTAGGTTTGTTGCTTCCACACCCTTTAATAAATGACTAAACACATATGAACATTAAGTGAACAGTCTCAATTAATTTAGTAAATCAACCACGCAGCATTAGGTGCAATAAAAAGAGGTAGGGATGGGATAGTCTATTGAATCACAAATAATTCTAAAATACTCTCTATTTGCACTGGTATAAGTTTATTATTGTTCTCAGTTCTCTTAATGGAATACAGCAGCAGTCAGGAGGGTGACCCCCTTGGGGGGGGGGGGGGGGCTCACCAGCCAGAGCCATGGACCATGTACCTCGTACGAATTGCAGGCTCAGGGTAGTGGGCGGTTTGTGTCTCTGGACACAGCTCGCCCACTCTCCCATCGCAGACTCATACCTGCTATTGGAGAGTGGGTGGGTTCTGGAATCATGACATCACTATGGGGGAAGTTTCTTCCCCTTTGAATGACACCTGGCTTCCCCCGTATGCGCGGTCTGGTAAATTTAGTGGCCTGTGGGTTCGAAAAGGTTGGCAACCACTGGACTACCGAATATCATATGGTAAGAGGTGGTCTGCAGTCCTCACAAAAATCCTTTCCTAGAGTAACAACACTAATACTCCAGAAATACAGATCAGTAATTAAGTTTTGTTACCACATGGAAGGAAGTTTATTACTGACAGAATCTTAAATTAAAGAAAAGGAAGAAAATCCCTGGAGAAAAATAATGTACCTCCTACATTTATGCACTGGTAAGCTAAAATATGTTAATTTTGATTATTATGGTATCAGTTTATTTAGATCTTTTGAATATAGCTTTGAATACAGGAAACACCAGTAAACATACTAATTAGGACTGTCGCTTTGTAAGGCAAACTACGTTATACATCATTTTACTTAGAACTATCAAAAGAAAGATAACAATTTGAAGTTAATGTAATTAAAGCTATTGGTAATAACAACAACAATAGCATCCCGCAAATCCCCTGATCGTGCCAGAACTTTCCTTGATCAGGTTTCGCACCATCCTGGAATTCTTCTTTGTTCTGGCTGGTGAAAGTGCCTGACGCCGCTATCTTCAGTCTTCTAGTTCTGCTTCTGTCTAATCTTAATCTTATCTATGTGTATTGTGATGTACTACACAGTATAACATTTTTTTAGCAGCAATATTGTGGTTATTTAATCAAAACATACAGCCTGATTTATTAAAGCTCTACAAAACTGGGGAGGATACACTTTTATCAGTGAACCAGCGTGATCTAACAAACCTGTAATGGATCTGTTCCAGGATTGAATACATTTGCTAACAAATAGCAAATGACTTTAACAAATCAATTCCAGGTTTGCTGAATCGCCCAGAATAAATGATGAAAGTGTATCCTCGCCAGCCTTGGAGAGCTTTAATAAATCAGACCCCCAGTGCAGGGATATGAAATTACAGGCCAGGTTTATGTCGACACAAAAATGTGGTAATAAGTCACAGATTTCTTTTCCAAACAAAATTCCACATAACAAAAATAATTGGTATAAAACAATGGTATTGTTGACAGGGTACTAATACAAGGGGCATCATGTTTACTCTTAAACTGTGTTGCTCTGAGTTTGTGTAGTTTTTACATAGATTTGGGCATCCATGAGATACAGACATTGCGTATTATGGTTTACTAGTTTAAAAAGACACATCTGTCAAGTTCAGCCTTTCACAACTCCATCAGTTTGTGTCCAGAGGAAGACAAAACAAAACATGTCAGTAAAGCAGGAGAACTGAATCCAAATACTATTCCAAAACATGTCAAGTCTGTTTTCTTATAGTGTTCAAACAGAGTTGGAGCAGTTACTTCTTTCACAGAAAAGGAATTTAAAAAAAAAAAAAAATGAATGGAATTTATTCCAAAAGTAAACCTGTGTTTCACACCATTTCAGGTATAAACATGGAACGGCTGTGTCCTTGGTTATATAAATCCAACTCCTTAGCTCAGGAATGTTCTTCAGGTCATTAGTGTCTGTCAGGTAACCTTCAAAATGCCATCCATACTCAAAATAACCATGCCTTCAAAAGGCTGCGACTTGTTTTGAAGTTTCTATACCTTTGAAAAATTGAATTTATGCCTACAGTAGGCAATTTGGGACCTTTTGGTATGGTGAGTTGCCACCTTACTCTATTAGAAAGCTCTGTACAGGACACAGTTGTTTGCTGTGTTCATAATGTGTGAACCATTCATTGTAGTCTTTTGCCACCAACTAGCCAACACATAGAGGAGTGTTAATATTTGAAGTTGAATGCTTCTATGCTACTTCAGACTAAAGGCAACTAAGTCAATATACTGATAGGAGTGATTTACAATGTATAAATACCCTATCAATCATGTTCTTTTGTTGCTCCGTTTATATAAAAATATGTATATATGTGTATATACAATTGAAAATGTTTTGCTATACTTGTTGATAAATGAAAAAATACCTATTTATCTTTCTAAAAATAGTTAGCTAATGTGCTCTATCTATACTGCACTCAATTTATATTGGCTCTAGCTATGTCTGTAAACCACAGAAAACATTCACTTCATGTTGAGAAGTAGAGGAAAGGGGTGGCATTCTGTTGTCATAAATTACTCCCATCCTAGGATGACAACGCTGCTCCTTAATCGATACAGTACAGTGAGGAAGCATTGTCATCCCAGGTCAGAAAGTGCTTTCAAGAAAAATGAATATAGCTTTCACATCTGTGGACTGCAAAACTGCAATACATTTTATTTTGTTTGAAGTTTAGATAAACTTTCATGTTGAAAACCATATTAAAACATATAGACATTTCACAACAAGAATTTGTGGAAGATTTCAGGAATTAAATTATTTCAGTACATATAATTAACACTTCAGAATTACATGGAATTTAGAAATCCGACTATATAAAATTTAAAAGGCATTTGGAGGAAATACAGAAATGATCTAATTATAATAAACCGTCTGCCACGTTATTAAACGGCTATATCTATAATGCTGGATTAAGCATGGTTTGAATCAGTGACAGGAAATTTTAATGGATATTCGTAAATAAAATACTGCATACTGGAAAAATGCTTTTAATTCGTTCATTCACCATTCACCACATGATTTGACCTGATGTAAACTTTTCCAACTGAACTACATATGAACTATTTTTCAGATAAATTTAATTTAAACTTTGTTTATTATGAAAAAGTTGATGTTTTAAATAATCAAAGTATAGTTTACAGAATTATTTAGAAGAATAAATAAGGATTGAACAAAAATCATAAAATATTAGTTTACACATTTATAGAAACATACATTGTATGCTGTTAAATAGAAGAAAAAATGCCATCAATATTGTAATAAAAAAGAAAAAGATTAAACTGCATTTTGCATTATATAATGATCAAAAATCCAGGAGGATAAAGAAGGGATCAGCTGGATTCTAAATGAAAAGCATAAGGAGTCTTGTTATATGGCTAGTAATATAAAAATAAAATAACTAAAAACATTTTATTTAACTAATATCGGTATGTATATGAGACATAGAAAAAAGAATCAGGATAAAGAGAAAGAAAAAGCAATGGGAGAGGGGGAGATATGGTTAGGGACAAAAAAAGGTGTTGAAAGAAGTGGTGTAAATAATTGCAATGCAACTTGAGTATATATTTTGGAAATCTAAAAGTAGGCTTTGGGTGAGTGAGTTATGCAAGAGATTTATTGATTGACTTCTAAAGCTACGTACACACTTCCAATTATTATCGTTGGAAAACGAATGACGAACGATCCTGCACGATATCTACAAACGATCATATAGCACCGATCCTGCACATAGAGATAACGACACGATCGTTCGTAGATATTGTACACACAATAGATACGATCGTTTGAGCGATAGAGGAACTATGTGAACGACAGGAAAGTGAACGAACGTTCGTTCATTACGCATGCTCAGATCATGGACGATCAACGAACGATCGCACACACGAACGATGTTCAACGATCGTCGGCCAATCCGATCCGCCGGTCCGGTCGTTCGTTTCCAACGACTTTCCTCGTTCGTCGGCGTCGTTGGTTACTTTTTTTACGAACGATTTTTGCCCAATCGATCGTTCGTCGTTCGTTTTGAACGATAAAAATTGGAAGTGTGTACGCACCTTTAGTAGGGATGAGCGAGAATGCCTCTGGCATTCTCGTGAAAATTTTCTCGAACTTCTGATGGGTCCGCGAAATTTTGACGAACCGATTTCGCAAAACCATTAGAAGATCGAGGAAATCATTACGATCCCCAGCACTAGAGGTTAATTGACCTCTAGTGCCCCCAGTTAATTAACCTCTAGTGCCCCGAGATTGCAGTGGATTCTCAGGGCTGCAATTGTTCATGCAGCCCTGGGAATCCAGTGTGCGATCCCCGCACTAAAGGTTTATTAACCTCTAGTGCCCGGGGATCTCAAACAGGAGGACTCCCAGGGCTGCATGGCTTTCCTCAGCCAATCAGAGAGCACTAGAGGTTTTGAATGGGGAGACTTGTCCCCATTTACCCTCTAAAGCCGGGGATCGCACACTGAGCTGATTAATGAATGCAGCCGGTGATGCATTCATTGATCAGCACAGCCCAAGATCTTTCTTTTTTTTTTTTTAAATTCGATCTCATTTGGCAAATTTACACTGGCCGTTCTCGCTTAAAATTTCGGTAAGCGAGAACGGCCAAATTCGCAGCTAGATCGAGTTTTAAAAACTCGCTTGCTCATCCCTACTTCTAAGACACTTGTATTTGGGAAATACTTCCAAAATGAATGTGTGGGGAATAAAAACATTAATTGTGTCATTTGCTATAGTTCTGGGCCTTTCCATTTTGTGCAGGCTATTGAATGTATTTATCCTTTAACCACATGGGAGTGGAAATTGTGATATACAGTGAAAAAGATTGCAGCTTTATCTAAATTGAGCGATTGTAGTTTGTTGTTTGTTTTTGAAAAGTGAAATAACAGAAATGTAAAGAAGCAAAATTCAGGGGTGGGAATGTGTTTGTGATTTCAGAGACAAAAGTAATAAATAGAATTCCAATAGGGTTGGGTTATATTGAATTGCAACCATAGCCATACCATAACCATAACAGTCGTATTCAAAATAATAGCAGTATGTATAAAAAGGTGAATAAAGCTTAAAATTCTTACAATAGCTTTTATTTCCATACATGCAAATGCATTGGCAACACTGGACATTCTATTCAAAATCAAAACATAAGGAAAAATGTACCCCATTTGTATTATTCCTTTAAAAAGTGAAGAAAGGGGAATAATAGACTGTTCAAAATAATAGCAGTGTGAAGTTAAACTAGTGAGGTCATTTTTTTCTGGGAAAAAACAAAGGTGTCAATATTTGCCCTTATTTAAGGAAGGAAGGCAACAAAAATGTTCTACATGCTGGTTATTGTGCATTTCTTTCTAAAAATAGCAAAATGGGTAGTTCCCGACATTGTTCAGAAGAACAGCGTACTTTGATTAAAAAATTGATTAGAGATGGGAAAACATATAAAGAAGTGCAGAAAATGATAGGCTGCTGTTAGTCAGATGACCGTGATATGGACATGTATGGACATGGCATGTGCCAGAAGTTTGTCGATTCTATGCAACACAGATTTGTAGCAGTTCTCAGAAACAGTAATTATACAACTAAATATTAGTTCAGTGATTCAAAGGACAGCAAAATCCTGAAACATTTTTTGAGTTTATACAGTGAATGTTTACGTTTGTAAAGAAGAATGCAGACTGCTATTTTTTGAAAGTCTAATATTCTCCTTTCCTCAATTTCTGAAAAAGAATAACAGAAATTTGATTAATTTTTCTTCATGGTTTGATTTGAAATGAAATGTACAGTGTTCCCAATGCATTATGTGTAAAGAAATAAAACCTTTTTTTTAGCTGTATTCACTTTCCAAACACACGGCTATTATTTTGGACACAATTGAATATGGAAAATGGTGTTATTTTCTTTATGGCATAGTAGATTCTTTACCAGTTAATCAAATGTTTAAAGGATGCTTTTTGTATTTTAGTGCTTAAAAAGTGTGTCAGTGAGTTGTTATAAAACAACAGTCATGTCTCTAAGGTTTTTCTGCCTATTTTCATAGGGTGGTGCTGGTCTCAGGAAATGAGTAAGGATGTATTTTTTTTAACTAAAAACAAATCTTGATAATAAGTCAATATGTATGCAGACTCCTAAGAGCTATTCATGTAGGTCACTGTTCATTCTTTCATTTACCTTTCTATACTTTATAACTGTGTTCTGTACTAAGTCTCTAACATTTTTATTACTGCATGTCCCACCCTAGGCAAATAATATGAAGTGCAATAGAACAGTTTTTTAGGACCTGTACTAAGAATTCCAATGAAAAGTTGCCTGTTTGTAAACATTTTGGTGTGTGATCTTTATTTTATTTCCTTCTAGGTAGAAAACGTGTGTGAGTAATTTGGGTATGGATCTTTTATTGTCTTCTATCAACTAGTGCTGTCACAGTGTGACTATAACACATATTGTTGTCTTGCACCTTTTCAAGACCATGAAGATAAGAAGAGTGAAGTCAGCAGGATATGGATGGCAGCGTAAATACTCTTAACACCACAGAGGGTGATAGATTTAGAAGTGAAGGGTGTCTGAGCAGACAAGATTTATGCACAAGACTTTTCTTACAAATAGTCTTTTCAGTCAGAACATACTTCAAGACTATTTCAAGCCTCATGAGTAAATAGTAGCTGTTACATTGTACAGGTATTATTTAGTATCTCAGCACACATACAATCATATGAAAAAATAAGTACACCCCATGAAGATTGTTGATACAGGCCAACATTGGTTCTTTATTCAAACATTGCCTACAAGTAAATGTAACATGCTTGTATATAAGAAATATTTATGAGTACAGTCATTCACATCTATTGATGTAAATATTTTATGTGTAAAAATAAGTACACCTTCTCCTCAGAAGTTAGAATTGTCCCATTTAGCAGAAATGTTCTCTAGCAATCATCTACATAACTGCATACCAGTCTTTGGCCCTGATTTATTAAAGCTCTCCAAGGCTGAAGAGAATACACTTCCACAAGTGAAGCTGGGTGATCCAACAAACCGGAATGGATCTGTTCCAGGATTCAAAGCATTTGCTAGCCCCCCTAGCGGTAATCCTGAGTGTGACTCACGGTGGGAAATCTATGCAAAAAGCGGTAACCCCAAATCATACTCGGGGTAACTTTGGGGGGCCCAAAGTTATCTGCTTTTAAATTTTTTTACAGTAAAAAACACACAATAACATGCAATAAAAGTATAAAAACACATTTTAGTGCACCAAGCATCATTGACCAGTGCCCTGATTTACATTTGGCCCACTATTAGCCCTGACCTTGATCTGACCTTTTGATGGCTTAAAAATCACTTCCTGAATGTATCATTTCATCACTTTGTTTTTGACCTTAATTGTTCCTGACTAATTGCTGGAGACTGCATAGCATCCAAACGACATCTCGCCGGTGCAAGCGCTGTTTTGGAGGAATTTGAAAGCAGCGATAGTGATTTGGAGTCCCTTGTGGAATCGAGCGATAGTGATTCACCAGGAAATTTGTCATTGGACAGCGAAAGTGAACTGAGCAACGATTCTGAACCTGTGCGCACATGGTGTCCGATTGACCTTGATGCAGACCAGACAGCACCGCCAAGATTTCCATTTACCCGCGCACCTGGGATGAAAATTGAGGCTGAATGCGACGACCCCCTGGCGTACCTGAAGTTGTTTTTGACCGATGAAGTTGATGAAGATGAAGAAAAAATTGTTGCGGAGACAAACAGGTAAGCCGCTCTTGTGTTTGCTAACTTTCTGAAATTTTTTGCTCATTTTTTTTTATGCCAACATGTATGGTGCTCTGTGTTTGCTAACTTTTTTAATTTTTTTGCAAATTTTTTTTTATGCCAACATGTGTGCTGCTCTGTGTTTGCTAACTTTTAGAAAATGTTTGCTAATGTTTTTTGCCAACATGTGTGCTGCTCTGTGTTTGCTAACTTTTTGAATTTTTTTGCTAATTTTTTTTTATGCCAACATGTATGCTGCTCTGTGTTTGCTAACTTTTTGAATTTNTGCTCTGTGTTTGCTAACTTTTTGAATTTTTTTGCTAATTTTTTTTTATGCCAACATGTATGCTGCTCTGTGTTTGCTAACTTTTTGAATTTTTTGGCTATTTTTTTTTTTATGCCAACATGTTTTGCTAACTTTTTTTGTTGCCAACATGTGTGTTGCTCTGTGCTAACTTTTTAATTTTTTTTTTGCCAACATGTATGCTGCTCTGTTTGCTAACTTTTTGAAATTTTTTGCTAATTTTTTTTTTATGCAAACATATATGCTGCTCTGTGTTTGCTAACATATTACTTACAAGGTGCTCCACATCTGAGGTTTGCAAGAAGCAGAAAGTGGGAACCTGTGACCAAGGATGACATTTGGCTGCTTTTGGGCTTGGTGATCCTGCAGGGAGTTGTGGGCAAACCCATGCAGAAGTGGTACTGGTCCAAGAACAAAAATATAGCCACTCCATTCTTTGGCACAGTCACGCTGGAATACCGCTTTTCCCTCATCATGAAGTACCTGCACTTCGCAAACAATGAGGAATTTGATGAGACTACCCATCCTGCACCAAAACTCAAGAAAATTTGGGAAGTATCTCAGATTATTCTATAAAATTTCCAGCAAACCTATGTGCTTTGTGCAGGACCCTGCTTCAAAATCCACCGCACCCGGGATGTCTAAAAATGTAAATATTTTTTTTTCTAAAATCTGCATTTAATTTATCTTATTATTTATCAATAAAATTGCACCCTTGTTTGGAAAATTTCAGTTAAAAATTTTTGATAACATTTTTTTTTTGGGATAAATTGCATTGTTGTGGTCTATTATTTCATTATATTTTATAATAATGATTTATAATTATGTATTATATTATATTTTATGATTATAATATAATAAATAAAGTATAATAAAATATTATACACAGGAGTTAATCCTAAGAATTACAGGCCCACAATATAAACAAACATTTCTATGCAAAAAAATAGGATCACTTTTTGCATCAAAAAACTGAAAGAATTAGAATGCTAGGGTGGCTAGCAAATAGCAAATCACATTAAATAAATCCATTCCAGGTTTGCTTGATCACCTAGCTTCACTGGTGAAAGTGTATTCTCCCCAGCCTTGGAGAGCTTTAATAAATCAGGGCCTAAGAATCAAAATGTTTGACCAGCCCTCCATATGTAATTCCTTTAACTACATGATGTTTTTGTTATTTTTATCTTATTTTTGAGTCATTCATTGACAGATTTGTTAGTGTACTTTCTAATATTATCATGTTAAAAAATACATTTCCATTTTAACTTTTGGACAGATGGAGTCACATTCACATTAGGATACTTTGAAATGAAGCAGGAATTATAGTTAGTTTGATGACTGTAAGCTATCCAGTTCCTGAATCAGCAAAACAACCCCAAATCATACCATTTTAACCACCATGCCTAGGTAGGTTAGGTTAGTTAGGTTCTATTCCTGATATGCTGTCTTAAATTAGCACCAAACATGTATTTTACCAAGATCCAAACATATCTATCATTGATTCATCAATCCATAGCACATTGGGCCTGATTTATTAAAGCTCTTTAAGACTGGAAGAGATTATTTTTGGGTGAACCTGGGTGATTCAGCAAACCTGAACGGATTTTCTAAAAAATAATTTGCTATTAGTTAGTAAATGTTTTCAATCTATGACCAGATTCATTTTAGGTTTGCTGGATCACCCAGTAAACCCATTCCAAAATACTAAAAAACCCAAGGTAAGAATAAGCCTTTAGAGAGATTTAAAAAAAAAATTGTTATGATGACACTACACACATTCCTAACCAACAAAATTACACCTTAGATATCTTAGAAGAAAATAAATTGGTTTAATCTGCATTATCTACTATATTTTGGGTAAAAACATTTATAAATAGACCCCATATGTCATTTGATCAAGTATATGGCCAGTGCTGTATGAATTAACATCTAATGTTTACCTGTAAAGATATGTTTACAAAAAAAATCAGTAGTTTTAATTGGGAGTATTTACTTTTTTTACAAGTTGTTACATGATATCACCGTGTGTTTCAAATGTGTTAGTCCTTTCACATATTTTGCTACCAAAGCTGTACAATATCATATTTTGCTTAGCAATAATGACAACATACACACAATATAGGGTTTAGAGAGCTTTTGTAACTTGTGTATCAAATTAGTATAGTAGTGCCTAATATGTATTGGTGTTCACTACTGATCATCTTTACAGGAAATTTAAAGTCAGTAGTCAAGTGCATGTCGTTCTAATACACCATTCTGTCCTAAAGTGACACTAACCTAAAAATGAATATTGCATTTGTTTCTAAAATACAGATGATTTTAGACTTCATTTTCTTTTAAGGTGAATTTAAGCCCTGCTCTCCTCTTATGTTGTATCAACCCCTGTCATTAACCAATGAAACTGGATAGTAGAACTACAGGAGCTGGAACTTAGTGGGCTGAGTTCTGAACCACTATTGCATCATATACAGTATGGCAAGCTGTATAAAGTTAGTATATGTAGTTTTATATATGTAACAAATATATTCACTCAGTGTCAATTCCTTTAGTTTCATTGTTTTTGTGCACCCTAAGCTGTCCTGTAAACATGACAGTGGCAGGGGCTTTGCCCAAACTACTACAAAATGTTTTGACTCATGTACAAACCTGGGACACAAAATATGTCTGTCACTGTTAACTTTCAAAAGAGTAATCAATTGAAATGATAACAAAATTAATGTATGTACATTAATGAATACATATATCCACGGTGTAATATTTTAAAGTATTTGTTGAAAATAAAAGCTCCCTGCTTTTTACAGGTTACTGTAAATTATTTTGTACTTTTTAATTGGTTGTGAGGGGCCACCTGTAGATTGTGCTGTGTTCTCTTGTAAAGTGCGTAACAAACTCAGTGGGCCTTATTTATTAAAGCTCTCGAAGGCTGGAGGGTATACGCTTTCATCAGTAAAGCTGGTTTATCCAGCAAACCTGGAAGCGTTTTCCTAAAATTAGTTTGCTATTTGTTAGCAAATGCATTCAAACCTAGACCAGGTCCTATCCAGGTTTGCTGGTCACCCAGCTTCACTGATGAAAGTGTATCCTCTCCAGCCTTGGAGAGCTTTATTAAATCAGGTGTATTGTCTAAAAAAGAAAGCTTGTTGTATATGTTACATGAGTAAACAGTGCCATCTACTAGTATAACTTAGATATAAACCAAGATCCTTTTTCTAATGGTATTTTGAGGGGAGGATATTTTTTGTTTTATATTTAAGGATATACAGTAAATTTTCTTATTATCTATTTATTTTTATTTTTGTTGTTCCTCCCCACTCCATAGAGCAGAACAGCGCTGTATGTGCAGCACTCATTCATTTATCTTTTAGTTGTTTGTCACTGGAAACAGTTGTGAAAGATCGAGCCTGTGCATGTAGCCTGAAATAATGAATGATGACTTTTATCCTATTATGGACCACTTGGCAACTAAAATCTATCACAAAAAAACACCCACCTTTACAGGTGGAAAGCCATCAATCCCTCCACAATCGTTGTCAAGTCGGTCCCACACTGTCCCATCCTACTTTATCATCCTGGTCCACAATAGACACCAGGTGCCACCATCTTCTTCAGTCTTCTTTCTGGTTCCTCTTCCTATGTCACCCAAGTTTCAAGGCTCAAGATCGGGTGATGTGCTTCCTGAAATCATAAGCCCTCAGCCCAAAGCTTCCTGGGATACATGAAGTAGGTATCCAAGAAGGCTGATGGCTTCCCCATTATTCTTTTGTGCCGCTGCGGTAAAGACAGAAGGGGGAGGGTCTCCCCTAAAAATGTTAAAAGAAAATTAAAAAAAAAAAACACATTTTTTTACCTTACATAAAAGGGTTATCTACACTTTTATATACTTTTAAGTAAAAATGTGATGATAGAACTTTAAAGCTGAGCACCAAACAGATATAAAATGAACCAATTAATGTAGCTCCGTATTAATGAATGCATCAGTAAAAGTATTTTATAAGCTAGCAGTGCAAGTAGATAATTTTGACTTATAATGATACTCAAATTTAGTTGATATTTTATTGCAATCCCATCCACAGCTGAGCTAAGGGTGGGAGAGAGTTGTAGCACAAGGAGCTGTAGTGCTCATATGCTAACAAAGGCAAACTTATAGAAAGAGAGGGTGACAAAGGGGATGGGAGACCTATACATTTTACTTATGTTTATTTATTTATTTTTTTGCTGAAATAGTTTTTGTTTTTTGTTTTTTTTGTTTGCTGAAATTAAGGTTTTATCTTTCTGCACACTGTATTCCACAAATCAAGCTTTAGATGGCATTGTAATCTGATCACATCTCATTTCCAATCCAATAGACTACATGCTCATCAAACGTGTGTTCCCTATCCACATTGCTCATAGCCTGCCCTATTCATCTATTTATTTTTTTAAAAATGTAGTCCAATTAATTTATTGAAGCTTGAAGAAAAATAAGTAGAAAACAGCAAGGAAACATTTTTGGTATTTTAAAATGAATTAACAACATTTACTAGAACACAGTTTCAGTAGAATATATGAGAATTTTGAAAAAAAGCAAAAAAACAATAAAAGCGTATTTGTATCACTCAATTATAATGGTTTGCAGGAGTGGGCTAGCAGCCATCAGACTATAAATGACCAGTGGGAGGGAAACTGCAATAAAGGAACTCAAACAAGAAATACATGTGATTAAAAAAAATCTTAACTTTCATTTCTCTAACAGCTGGAAATTTGTCTTAACTATTTTGTTTTTATTAATAATTTATAAGGGAGTGATTCATCATGGCACCATAAAACTTACATCATTTTAGTAAAATAATGATATTGTTGTGTTAGCCCCATTCTTAAAAGTGGTGATCAGCTAATACTAACTGATTATTGCCAATAATAATAACTATAGAAACAGTACATTCAGCATACTCTCTAAGACAAGCATACCACTCTAAGGCAAGAAGTGTTACTGATTACCAGACTGGAATGGAGGGGAAAAGGGTTAAAAAAAATCCTAATAAAGCCACGATCCTAATAAATCCTAATAAAGCCACGATCCTAAAAAAGCCTAATAAAGCCTGGTTACGATGTGGTAGTGATGACACTGAGGTTTATTTACTAAAGGATCTGAGAATCTTTACAAAATAAATTGTGTGACTTTTCAATTATGCATTCCTTCCTGTCAAAATAAGTCCTACTATATAATGTGGAAGCATTTTTTCAAGCCTTTCAATACTGAGAATCACGATAAATAAAA
Source organism: Pyxicephalus adspersus (assembly GCF_032062135.1). Lineage (NCBI taxonomy): Eukaryota > Metazoa > Chordata > Amphibia > Anura > Pyxicephalidae > Pyxicephalus > Pyxicephalus adspersus. The sequence goes on from NC_092862.1 coordinate 94,092,211, forward strand.
AAAATGTTCTACGCTAAAATATTGTTGTCCTGCTATAGATCATAACCGGAGGCTGGATTTCCCATGGGCCAAATGTACCTATTATTCCTAAACCCAACAAGGTAAATGGATAAAATTATTTGCACATACCTACATGCTTTTCCTTTTTCTTCTATTTTACTGTTTTTAAAAATAAAGAAACAAGTTGTGACCTACAATTACAGGCAATTTCTATAACTGTTCATAATGGAGATACCATAATTATTGCTATACTATAAGAAGGGGCGCATTGGTGAATAAACACATTTAAGTAAGGGATTTTAATGAAGTCAAAACAATTATGAAAAACCACTTAGGGCCCATTCCCTCTCGTGTGCTGTGTTCAGGCAACACATTCCAATGCATAGCATATGCATTGCATGCTTCGCATTGTTACTTGCATTCCAAACACCATAAATAATATTTATTGTGTGTATTATAATAATATGTATTATTATAATATGTATTATTATTACTATTATTATTATGAATAATAATAATAATAATAATAATAATTTGATATATATATTTATATTTACATTGGTACCTTGGTATAAATCCTTAATCCGTTCCAGATCCTTGGACTTCTACCAAACAGGACTTATACCAAATAAATTCTTCCCATAAGAAATAAAAGGAAAATGAATAATGCGTTCCCATGAAAAAAATTCTATTGTTATTGGCATAATATACATTGATGGGGCTGTGTAAAATAATTAAAACAATGCCTAATACTAAAATACATAAATACAAAAGCAATTAGATGAAATAAATGAAAATGTAACCTCACTTTACCTTACTGAGAGGAGTGGAGTGCCTACTAGGATGGTGCTGAGAAGGGAGGAGGAGGAGATGTTATGTATATCACAGAGAGTTATAGCACGGGCTGTTCACTGAATGGTAGCAACTGGTGTACTGACGCTCAGGGCCAATCGTGGCTTTGTCTCGAAAGACGTAAATAAGGGTAGCGCGCAGTGTTATGACTCATTTTGACCCATACAAGTTTTAGCACAAAGGTTGTATACCAAGCAAAATTTTTCATGTCCAAACAGGACTTATACCAAGTTGGACGTATTCCAAAGCAGACTTATAGAAATATCTATTTTTTGGTTTTATATAATATATATATATATATATATATATATATATATATATATATATATATATATAGTTGGTATAAGCACTGGGGTAAATGTAAGGTAAGTTTGTAATTATTATTTATATTTTGATTGCATTGCAGTATCCGTCAATGGAAGTTAGTCCTTACATTCCTTCCTGTTTAATGATTGCCTTATTGTAACTGTCATTGTGAAATATTGTTATGTTTATAAATCTCCATATATATTTTGTACAGTAAGTTTGCTCCAGCAATTTTTAATTTAATTGAATATGTTTAAACAGTTCTGTACAAAACTCAGTTAAAAACACAAATGTATAAGAGAATTGTTACACTACTTTACATTCTCATATGCTTGGCATGTCTGGTAGGTTGCTGTTTTTTAGGTTTAGTCTTAAACTTGTGTACTACCTTTAAAACTGATAAAAAATTGAATAGACACTGAGAATGAACATTTTACTAATTTATTTTGTGTCCTTATAAAAGCAAGTGGTTGAAACTCATTACAAATAGCAAACATAGTAGTTTTAACCATTGTGCTAACCAATGCTAAAAATTTTTGTCTGTTCTACTGTTGTATTGTTTGAAAAGATGGTCCTAAATATTTATTAGGATTATAGAAACCAATTACACAGTCAGGATTTTTATGAGCAGAGTTATAAAATATTACATATTTCACATACAATCACCAATCTCTCATTTATTTTAACATGATAATAATGTAATAATCAATATGCAACAATGAGCTTTTATATCTGCATCTTTTTCAAATTAATACACTATGTAATAATGTCTATATCTAATTATTTATTTAGTTTAACTGCAAAGCCCTTGAATGTAGTATAAAAGCATTTTGTTTACAAAGAAATCTTAAAGTATAGGTACCTTCCCCAGCAGTGGAAAGAGCCATCACTGAGGCAAGAAGCCTCAATGACCCACAACTTGACCCCGGTGTTCTTGGGGTCTGCAGGTGGAAAGCTTTTTAGAATCGTGAATCCTCTTCAATAAGGGGGCACCCAGATAGCCATCCCCTCACCCTGGAATACATGGTACATAATACTCCTCATTAACTCCTAGAAAGATCTAAGCCTAAAAAAACACACACAACACAGCAGAAAAAATGTTTTGTTTATTTTTATATTTCAACCAATATTTACTTTTACAGGGTCCAGCAATGTCCAAAGAAAAAATCTCATGATGATTCATTCAGTGCTGCCAGCTCCCTTCTGCAACATACCAAGAGATCTATCCGCCTGCCAAAAAACAGTCCTACATTGCTTAAATTTGTCTCACTGACAGATTCTACTGTAGTCTTTTAATTATTCATTCACTAAGAAAAAAAATAAAATTGTAATAAAAAAAAAAAAAATGTGTCATACACGGAGAGACAGGACCACTAGGGGGCGCTACGTCTTGCACCAAGGTTCAGAGTTACCAGGTTTTGTCCAGAGCCGCTGGTGGTGAGGATGTCGCGTCACTGAATACTGCTAGGTTGCGGTCCTTGGGCATACCAAGGTGGGAAAAACATAGTACCAAATCACAAAACAGAAGCATAGTCGAGGAAAGCCAGGGGCGAGGCAGGCAACAAGCAAGAGAGTTCAGCTCACATGCCTGGGATCAATTGCCAGGGATCCAGGAGACATACACCAGTGACATGGGCCACTGCGGGCACAGGGAACACAGGAGACACTGGAAGCAACAGGAGGCATAGGTGACTCCGGGATATCCACAGACAGACAGGAACACTGGAATAGCACAGGGAAGTTGGCTGGGAACCAACAGAATTGACAAGAATGGGTTAACACAGGAGCTAGACAGAGAAAACACTGAATTAGCCAACAGGTGTACGGGAACTAGCTCCCAGAACTAGGGGCTCAGCACAATGGAGACACGTTGCACTAACACTGAGTGCAGTGTGAGAGTTAGCTAAAAAGCTAGGGCTTTCATATTCCTGAAAAGAATCGGGTGCAGAAGTATCCAGCAGAGAAGGACGGAAAAAGCGGTTCAGGACCAATGACTTAAGCAGACACATGGAAGGCGTTGGGTAGTTTGAGATGTGAGGGAAGATGTAACTTTTAGCAAACTGGGTTAACCTTGGCAGAAATGGCATAAAGTCCGATGAACCATGGAGCAAACATCACAGAAGGCACCTTGCAACGAATGTTTCTTGTGGAGAGCCAGACTTTATTTCCAGGTTGGAGAAGAGGTGCCTTTCGGGGACACCAATCAGCAAACTTCTTGTGCCTGAGAGCTGCATGTTTCAGATGCTCACAAGTTGAAGACCAGATGGGGTTAAAGTGTCTTTGCAGGGCACTGAGTGCAGGTATTTCGGCAGAGCAAGGTATAGGAGACGGAAGGCAAGGATGTTTGCCATAGACAATGTAAAAACGTGTTTCTTTGGTTCTGGTGCTAACAAGGTTGTTGTGGGCGAACTCTGCCCATGGTAGCAGTGCTATCCAGTCATAAGGGGGGCAGAAACAAGGGCTCAGAGATATTGCTTCAGGGCTAGATTGTCTCTCTGTCTGCCCATTAGTCTGTGGGTGATAGGCTGAGGAGAAGTCCACAGAGGTGTACAGGAATCTGCAAAATGCTTTTCAAAAGCGAGAGGTAAATTGCACCCCACAATCAATAACTATATGTGTAGGCATACCGTGAAGCCTAAAAATTTCACGAATGAAGACTGGCACCAACGCAGCTGCTGATGGTAAAAGCTGGAAAGGGGTACAAAATGGGCCATTTCGGAAAAAAAATCCACAACCACCCAAATGACCATACAGCCATTGGAGGGTGGAAGATCTGTAATAAAATCCATGGACAGGTGAAACCAAGGCTCCTTAGGAATGAACAGAGGAAGAAGCGGTCCTGCTGGGGCACAAGTAGACGACTTGATTTGAGCACATACAGCACAGGCCTTGACATAGTCGGTCACATCCTTACGAAGGTTGGGCCACCAGTACAGATGGGAGAGAAGGGTGAAAGTTCTGTGAACACCCAGGTGACCAGACAGTTTGGAGTCATGTGCCCAATGTAATATTTTGGTGCGTAGTTGAGGAGGCACCAAGGTTTTACCCTGGGGGAATAGCAGATTCCTGAACAGAGGTCAAGGCAAGGATACGGGCCATTGGGATAATAAATTCTGGCTCAACAGTGGTTTCAGAATCTTGTGGATCGAAGGAGCGGGGGAGAGGGTCAGCTTGGGAGTTAGAGGAACCAGGTTTAAAGGTTATTATGAAATCAAAATAGGAAAAGAACTAAGACCAACGAGCCTGCTGAGGGTTGAGGCGACGAGCCATCTGTTATCTTGTGAGGAAAGCCCTCCTAAAGATAGAGCCATTCTTCTAGAACGAGTTTGATGACCAGCAGCTCCCTGTCTCCAATGGAGAAATTCTTCTCTGCTGGGGAGAACTTCCGTGAAAAGAACACACATGGGCATCAAGCTCCGGTGGGGGTCTGGAAAAGAATAGCTTCCTCTCCGACTGAGTCCCAGGATGACTGCAGATGAGGCCTGGGGAAGTACAAGAAAGGTTATGGTCTCCCGATGTAGCACACCTACCGTCATTTGCATGGGCAAGGTTTGGAAGCGGACAAATCCGCAGGAGAGGATGGTGCCATGCACCGCAGAGATACCCAGGGGTTGAGTCATTGGCTATATAGGCCAGGTGCACTCCTTGACAAGAGTAGCTGAGATTAAATTGCCTGCTGCTCCAGAATCGATGAAGGCCTTGAGGGCTAGTGTAGACTTATTGTGATGAAGCTGAACGGTCATGGATGGACGCTGAATGGAGGGGAGAAAAAAAAGACCTAGCATGCCCCCCTCAGAGCATACTAGGCACTGCAGTTTCCCAGCTTCTGTGAGCAGAGTTTAATGAAGTTTTCTTTCTGCCCACAATAGATGCAGAGGCCTGTAGATAAGCGCCGGGACCTTTCTTCAGAAGACAGACGTGAACGACCCAATTGCATTGGTTCTTCAGAAGACTGAGAAACCGTAGGGACTGGAGGTTCCAGAGGACCCTGGAAAGATTGAGCTAATTGTGGCCTGAAGACCTTTCTTGAGCGAGATCTCTCCTGGAAACTAATATCGATCTGGGTGGCCAGGGATATTAGGTAATCCAAAGCAGCGGGAATCTCTCGGACAGCCAACTCATCTTTGATGTGGTTAGAAAGGCCTTGCCAGAAGGTTTTTCTCCAGAGCCTCTGATGGTGGGGATGTTGCGCCGCTGGTTACTGCCAGGTTGCGGTTCTTGGGCACACCAAGGTGGGCAAAACAGGGTGCCAAATCAAAGCCCCAGCCCCAAATCTCCCCAGCCTTATAGTCCCAGATCTACCTCTTTTATTTATTAGATTAGAGTATTTTGAATTTGCATGGAGATTTAGTCTGGTCTTTTTTAAAAGGGTAATTCTTTAGAAAGGTTGTTTCTTTGGGCACCAATGTTTATGTTTATACAGGTTCCAACAATTGAATATTGCCTTGTTTAACGTTGATCACCAATTTAAAAAAACAGCTTGTAGGTGGGTGGTAAGCTTCTGTGCAGTCATTCTGCAGTGATGACAGGTCTATGACAGGTCTGACGCATTCTAGGGAGCTGTCATCTACACTCTCAGCTCCACAGGGGACTTCCATGGATCCAGTGATCCCTCTCACTGATTGGATGATGTAACCGCTGCGCATGTCCAGGAAATTCATTATGCCTGGCAGCCCTAAGCTACACAGTGTAAGTGCAATGTAGTTTAGAGCTTAAACAAAATACTACCAGGTGCCAGGGAGTTAGTTATTATTATTATTATTATTATTATTATTATTAATAATAATAATAATAATAATAATAAAGACATATGACTATGGTAGGAATATTAGATTGTGAGACCCTTTGAGGGACAGCTAGTGACATGACTATAGATTTTCAACAGCACTTCGTAATATGTTGCCACTATATAAATGCTGTGTAATGATAATAATATTATTTACTGGACACCTATTTTAAATCTTCACAATCAAAAAGGATAAAAAAAAGAGACAGTCCCTATCAAGCAAAAAACTTAAAGTGATTCTAAAAATCAAAAAGTAAATATTTGCTAAGTTTTTAAAAAACACTAAAGTATATGTAAACCTCAACAATATATTTCCCTTCTTTGGGCCCTTTAACTTTCTATTCTCTCTGCCTAGACTGACCAATGCCATCAGTTGGCCCAGTGGAAAGCACTATCTCCTTTGTAGTAAATTGGCTTTAAACTTTGTAAATGATGTATGACTATAGCAGGAACATTAGATTTTAAGCCCCTTGAGGGGCATGACTATGGACTTTGTAAAGTGTTATGTAATATGTTGATGCTATTTAAAATAAATAAAAAAAATAATAAATTACATTGTTCTCATCTATTTTTTAAGGTGTTTTTCTGGTTCTGTTTTGTTTTCAATGCCAATTTGAACTCTGCCGCTCACCACTCTAGTGTCTACAGCCTCATAGTTAAATAACTATCCAAAATCAGAGGCCAAATCAAAATCAAAATGCTAGCCTTGGAAGATTCAGAGTGGGATTTCACTACTGTGAAATAAGGCATGGTAAGTAAAAATAAGGCATGGTAAGTTAGTAATGAGAAAAATATCAGCTGCAAGAAGACTGCAGGCAATACTGTTAGCTAGTTCTTTGCCCTATCTGTCTTACTGCAACCTCATTGCAGTCTTAACACAGCTTAAACACACTTTATTTCATGTAAATGTAGTTTTTACTGGCAGTTCATAATATATTGGCTTTTTGTTAAGGTTCTAATGTATATAGGGCACAAAAAAGTATTTTAAAAGCTAGCTTACAAAAATTTGCAATACCTGTATTGTAGTATGTTGCGCTTTTGTATGCTACTTCTCCAGGTACACCGGAGCAATAAAGTTTTGTCATTTATACATTTTGTATTTGCAAAAAAAAAAGCTAATAATGAAAATATGGTAAACAACAACAAGGGCTTTTATGACTATTCATAAAGCAAGGCCTCCAGATTAAATCTTTGCAGAATTATTTCACAGTTAGTCTTTGTTTATGCAATCAGAAAACAATTTACAGACAGACAAATGCCTACAATGATTCCAACCTTATGTTTTAAATTAAGTTATGTTCTTCACTGAGTAATTAGAATCACTTTTCAAAAATTATGTCCATACATGATACAATATTGAGCCAGGTACTAAATACTGATATAGACGTGCTGTCTTACTTGATTGTGCTTATAGTGGTAACACTGGAAGGCATAAGAAGTATTCTGGTGCATGAAACCTAAAAAAATCTGAATTGTTTGTAAGGTGTAACATGGTGACTGAAAGTCCAGGTATATTGTCAGGTAATATATATGATGGCAGCTATGTGGCTCCGTATTTCTTAAATATGCATATTATAGTAAAGCTAGCTAGTTACATAATTACATAGTAGGTCAGGTTGAAAAAAGACATAGGTCCATCAAGTTAAAACACTAGGGAAATAAACATATCCCAGATATAAAATCCTATGGACATTGTTGGTCCAGAGGAAGGAAAACAAACTCCTGGTACAATTTGCTTCAACGGGAAAAAAATTCCTTCCTGATTCCATGAGGCAATCGGATGTTCCCTGGATCAACAGTCTCTGTTATCTTTACTTTAAATCCTTAATACACAGTTATATTCTGTGCTTCTAGAAAAACATCCAGCTTTTTCTTAAAGCAATCTATAGTAGTTGCAGAAACTACTTTCTGAGGTAGCTGATTCCACATTTTCACAGACCTTACAGTGAAGAAACCCTTCCTTATCCGGAGCTTAAACTTTTCTTCCAGATACAGAGTGCCCTCTTGTTCTTTGTAATTATTATTATTATTATTAATAATAATAATAATAATAATAATAATATTAAACAGGATTTATTTAGCACCAACAAATTATGCAGCGCTGAACAATAAATAGGGGTTGCAAATGACAAACAACTACAGACAGTGACACTGGAGGAGAGGACCCTGCCTCGAAGAGCTTACAATCTAGTAGGTGGGGGAATTAACACACAATATGAGGAGAGATTTGTAGTGGTGGGAAGTAGTGACGGCTTCAAAGGACAGAAAAAGATGGGTAGATGATTTCAAAGTGAATAATTGGGAGGAGAGTTCTCTAGATGGACCATTTATATATTTATACAGGGTGATAATATCCTCCTTTAAACGTCTCTTCTCAAGGGAGAATAGATTCAGTTCAGCTAATCTCTCCTCATGACTGAGCTTCTCCATTCCGTTTATTGGTTTATTTGCTCTTCTCTGCACTCTCTCCAATTCCACAATGTTCTTTTTTGTTAACTGGTGCCCAAAACTGGACTGCATATTCCAGATGGGGTCTGACCAATGTTTTGTACAGGGGCAGGATTATGTCTCCATCTCTGCAGTGCTCTCTGCAGTGTTCTTCACTTGTTGTTTATAGAAAACCTGTCCTGGGTCTGGTTTCACTGGGAATCCCTGTGATAAGTTTGGGTGGTTTTTAATCCAGTGGGCCATGTTTTCTGACAGTTCCACTGACTGAGTTCAGTGAAGTGCTCAGTGATCAGGTTGTATGTCTGAAGGAAGACTGTTAGCAGGTTAAGGTGTAGCAACGCTGCAGGATAAGAAGGCAAGGCAGACTTGAATTTTCTTTAATTTTGACTGCTGCTGTTCCCCAAACAGGACTACCCAGAACAAGAGACTTACTGTACATTGGACAATTAACATATAAGAGTGGGAGTAGAGATTGTTTTGATGTTTATGCACAGTGCTTTGTGGTTGTGTGTCTTACTCTTGTACCATGTTCTGTTGGAATAAACAGACTGTCTTGTTTTAGAAATTGTACTGCAACCTGTACATTTGGAGCTGTTTCCCACACGTATGAAAAAAAAAGCTGCTTACCTACAGCATTGACCACACTTTAAGAAATCGAATGCTTTTACTTTTAGTTTTTACTTGATACCTTGCTTCTGTTTAGAGATGAGTGGCAATTTTTCAGAAAACTTGACTTCACTGCAAAGCAGTTTACTATACATTGCAGAATTTGAAAAGGCAAAAATAAAAAAAATGCTCTTAAGTTAAAGGTACCCAGAGATGGCTGTGCTGGTTCTCCTTCAATAGAATGGCCAGTGGTATGGAAACATGGGCAAATCATGTAGTTCTCAGCTGTCAGGGGCATACATTGATAAGTCACCATTTTCCTCACTTAGAATCTAACAAATAGGCTTTGTATTTGTTTAAGCCTATTTACACAGTATACAAGTACTATATATTAGATTTAAAGTTTTTTACCTAATAAAAGTTGAACTTCCAATGATTTGGCTGCAATAAAAACAAAGCTCATGCATTTTGACTGCGCAAGTTAATTAGTAACTCACAAATGTCCTTCCTTTTATACTGAAAAATATAAGAAACAGTAAAAGTGCAAATTTTGCTATTTTAGCTGCACCTTTTTCTGTGTCAAAAAAAACCATACCAGGCCTTTTATTGGGCATCAATTAGATATTTGTCCCTTCCCCTGGGAATGCGTGCACTGGTACATTACCACCTCTTATATTGGTGCTCCCTCTCACAAAAAGTTATATGTATATAGAAAAACAAACTCCATGAAAAAAGTCCCTCATTTAAATAAGAACACAAACACATACTAATTGAAAAAAAATAACATTTATTTATGTCCCCAGAAGTAGATCCTGAATCAGTTGCATTGTATATCCATCATGAATCATGTCAACCAGTGGCGTTAGCCTAGCAATAAACAAATTTAGAGAATGGTGTTTCTTAGAATTCCCTTTGCTAATACTTCATTGCAGGAAATCTGCCGCTTTGGGGTCTGGTTGATATTTAGGAGGAATCCGACACTTCTTTCATTAAGTAAATTAAAACCATGCATAGCTTCAAAACATCCCCAAGCATGCTTCTTAAAGGATTTATGCCGCATGAAGAGACCCTCTCCCTGCTAAATGATATGAATGATATTAATTGATATGTCCCATGTTGTAGTGCCAAACTCCCTGTGCCTTTTTTACAGTAGTCGGTGTATTAGCCTTTAAAAAAACCTGCTTTGTTCAATATTCTGCTAGAATTTCAGCATTGCCACAGAACTAGGCATTATCTATGAACATTTCCAACCCTAATCTTTGTTGTTTTGTCGAAACATTTTTGCAAAATAAAATAAGGAATCAACATACATAACACTATAATTATATACTTACTGGCCACTTTATTAGGTACACCTCTGCTATTATTGCTAATTCTTCATGGCATAGATTCAACAAGGTGCTGAAAACATTCCCCAGGTATTGACATGATATTGTTGCGCAGTTACTGTAGATTTGCCAGCTGCACATCATTGATGCAAATCCCCTGTTAAACCTCAACCCAAAGTGCTCTACTGGATTGGAATCTGATGATTGCGGAGGGTATTTGAGTACAGCAGACTCATTGTCATGTTCAAGAAATCAGTTTGAGATGATTTGAGCATTGTGCCATGTCACATTATCCTGATGGGAGTGGACATTAGAAGATTGGTACACTGAGGTCATCAGGGCATGGACATGGCCAGCAACAAAATCCAGGCATGGATTAATATAATATTATTAATGAAATATTGTGGCATTAAAAGAATACTCAAATGTTACTAAAGGCCTCAAAGCTTGCCAGGAATATATCCCCACCATTAGACCACCACCAGTGTGAACCATTGATACAGGGTTGATCAATGCTTTCATGTTGTTGATGCCCAGTTCTGACCCCACCATCTCAATGTCATAGCAGAAATTCAGTTGTAACAAGTGATTATTTTAGTTACTGTTGTCTTTCTATTAGCTCAGATCAGTCTGGCCTTCTCCTCAGACTTCTGACATCAACAAGACAAGATAACTGCTGCTCACTGGAAATTTTCAAACACTGGAGAGGGTTTTGTGTGAAAAACCCTGCAGCTCCGCAAATTTTGAATACTCAAACCAGCCTTTCTGGCACCAACAACCATGCCACATTCAAAGTCACCTAAATCACCTTTCTTCCCATTCAGATGCTCAATTTAAACTTCAGCAGTTCACCAAAACGAACTCTAAATGCCTAAATAAAATTTCCTCATCTTAGATCAAGCTCTTCTGGGCAGGGCCCTCTCCTTCTCCTGTGTTACTGTCTGCTTCTGTCTGTCATTTGCAACCCCTAATTAATGTACAGTGCTGAGTAATATGTTGGCGCTATATAATTACTGTTTAATAATAAATGAATTGGGTTGCTACCATGTGATTTATAGATTAGATATTTGTGTTAACAAACAGTTGATCAAGTGTACCTAATAATGTGGCCAGTAAGTGTATGTATTAACTGCACAGGTATTAAAATACAGCATTGTTCATGCTAAACAAAACTGGCCACCAGGACGATTAATCAAAAGCACCAATAAAGCACCCTGTTTATTATAAATAATTATTATTTTACAAGAACGTAGCCTAAAGACTTAAATTCGACTTGGTGTAAATCTCTTGCTTTCAAAATAGCTCATGTAAGAAGTAAAAGCAGCACAAGGAAAGATTTGATGACAAGAAGAGTAACAGGATAAAGAGACTGAGACAGAGAGAGGTAGTAATTAACAGCAATAAAAGTAATTCGTTTTAGGAATAAACAGACAGAGATACGAAGCCCTTGAAAGTCAGAGCAGCTCCAAGATATGTGTTCTATCTGTATATTAGCTGTATGCATAGGATTTAATTTTACGTTATAGTCTGAACTGAGCTGTGGGCTGGTTAGCAGTTCCACTTCCATTATGGGACCACTGTTACGTTAGTCTAAATTGGTGATTTATATGGAATTTGATGAAATGATCCCTAATGCTGTGACTATTTTTAAATTTTCTCAAACAGTATAAACATTAAAACTGACATTAGTCCAGGCTAATAAAGTACACTTAAATGCATAAGGGAAGAGCTGCAGATTTACATTCACTTTTTATACATCTGTTCATATATTTTTAAGAGTTATAATTCATTTTTTTTTTTTCATGTTAAAAAGAAATACATTTCGAACCAAATTTTTCTATCTATGTAGTGTGCTGTGTAGCCTGCAGTCGGGTGAGATAAAAACAGACTAGATAATTTTCTTTTCCTGGAAGAAAGCTATCTAGATTACAAACACAATGAAAATATTTCTAAGTACAGAAAAAGCAAAAAGCTTTTTTTTCCTACCTTTCAGACTTGGGGTAAACAAAGAACTTTGCTTTACAACCTGGCAAATGAGCATATGTTTTGTTCTTAGTATCCCTTGTAGGTTAAAAAGTGTTTCCATATAAAAGCCCATTTTATCATGTAATTTTGTATCAAATGTAGGTACAGCACAGCTGATGGGAGCAATTTAATTCCTCTCCATAATTCAATATGTACAATATCTACAAGCCATAACACAAACTATTTAATCTGCTGTGCATTCGGCGTCAAAATGCAGCAATAACAAGGCAAGAAGGAACTGCATTATTTTGCTCCCAATATCTCTAGTCTGCTGTGAAAAGGGTTTATCTAGCTTTGTGCTTGTGGTGAAAAGCCTTTGAATATTGGTGCATGTGTCCTTTGAGCAGCTCAGAAAATCCATCTGCTCCGTCTCAGCTTCTTCTATGTTTTGAGCCAAAATGTGGGTAAAATTTAGTGTCAAATGTTATTTTGACAGCCCAGCATTATTCAGAATGTCTGAAAGTAATCCTCCACCAAGGGGGACCAGTCTGATTAATCCATCCTCCTTGTTTGACAGATGTAATAGCTACATGGTCCTCAAGAGAGCTTAATATGAGTCATTGGTCCAAATATTTAAGAAAGTACTGTAGGAACAGGAAGGTGACAATATAAGATGCCTGTCTAGGAGCCATCATTTTTATATTGGAAAAAAGATTGACTTAATGAATTGCCATTCCCTTTGACAGGACTACAGACAGATGTAGCCAGAAAATGGTATCATACATTATGCCTTAAAAGACTCAGACCCCCTGCCCCCTCCCTGCCATGTGCTATGCCGTTTTGAGGCCCAACAATAAAATGCATTGTTATATTGTATATTTTTAAAATGCATGAAAACTTTAAATTGTCTAGTAAATATGTGCATTGGTGAAGAATGTATTTATTGTAAATACGAAACTCTATATTATACAAGAAAAACATATTAGGCTACATGCTAGACATGCTAAATTTCCTTTTTATTAAAAACACATTTTTACATATACACACCGCTTAATAATCCATTAATTACAAATATCAATGCCATATTAAAGAATGAAACTGCTCTTTTTAAACATCACAAACAGGCACAATGTAGAAGAATTGATATAAGTCTTATCAATGATGCTGTTTTGTCTTACCAGGCCATTGGACCTGACCAGATGGATAGGAAACATCAATGATATGGAGTTCAAAGGACTGAAAATGAAAGATTATTACAAAGGCATGTACTCAGAAGAGATGGAAACTAACCTCTGCTATAACAACTTCTAGATGGCTGCCATGTTGATCCAGTGAGTATATAACTTGGTTCTTAAGCATCTCATTCCCCTCACCGACTGACTTATGTTAGAGAAATATAATTTTTTTGTAAACTGTTCTATTATGGCTTATGAAATCCTGAATCCAAAGACAGCCAGCCAAATGGAACAATGTAAGTGCCATGTTTCTTTCACAACAGGTTTTTATCTGGCATTCAGTATTCAGAATTGTAACATTTAAGACATGTGCATAACCCCTGAAGTATTTTCTACTGTTTTAAGCAAATTAAAATTACTTATGCAGACCATAAAGAGCAGTGGGAGATCAAGTGAAAAGCAAGTACATATTGGGACTGATTTAATAAAGCTCCCCAAGGCTGGAGAGTATACACTTTCATCAGTAGGGATGAGTGAGAATGCCTCCGGCATTCTCGCGAAAATTTCCTCAAACTTCCTATGGATCCACGGAACTTTGGTGAACCGAGTTCGCAAACCCATCGGAAGTTCCAGGAAATCAGTACAGGAGGATTTCCATGGCTGCATTCATTCAAGCAGCCCTGGGAATCCTGTGTGCGATCCCCGGCACTAGAGGTTAATTGGGGACAAGTCATTTTAGACTAACCACAGCACATTCAGAAAACACATGGAATAGGAAATAAATGTTCAATATTAGAAAACCGCAGAATGGTTTAAGATTTATTTTTTTATACAGTGGGGAAAGGTAAAGCAGCATAAAATATTTTATCATAGTGAGTGTGAACATTTGAACATTTTAATTTTCCAGGTGTTTGTTGAGTGTTCTACGTAGGTATCTTGCTCATCAGAGATGCCTTTCTTCCTATACAATCAATGACCATACAAAAGCCATTTTGCATTTTCCATCCACACTAGCTCTTATGATCCATGCTGCGATTGTGTTCAGTGACCATATGCAAAGTAGCCTATAGAAGGTCAAGCATTAAAAGGTTTGGTAGTTTATACTAACTATGTCTCTTGGAATTTATTGTCAAGTTCATTTGTTACAATGCAATAGGCCTGATTTACTAGAGCTAGTAAAGTACTGTAATTAAATATTGCATTATTTATTTACAGGAATTTTTTCCCCTGTTGAAGCAAATTGTACCAGGTTTTTTTTTTTGCCTTCCTCTGGTGCAGCTGTGTCCATAGGGTTTTTTTACCTGGCATATGTTTATTTCCCTAGTGGTTGAACTTGATGGACTTATGACTTTTTTCAACCTGACCTACTATGTAATTATGAGCTCATGTACAGGCACCAGCATACACAGGATGATTTAACTTAAGTTAAAGGTAAGTAAGTTGTTTGAGTGCAAAAAATATCTTTCTGGGTTTTTTTTATAACATGCTTTACTTAGTTATGTAAAATAGGAATACAATAAGATATGTAAATTGTAAAAAAAACAAAGCACAAGGGGTGTGTAAAAACATTAAAAAGAAACATAAGAAAAAGAATAAAATTCTTACAGTAAACAGAGCAGGGCAAAAACAAGTGGAACAAGAGAATCAGTAAGGCAATGGTACCCAAAAGGAATCTAGAGTCTACAAGGGGTTGATAAAAGCCCACAACCCTTTATTTTGTCTAAAAAAAAATCCTTAGGAACAGCAAGGAGCTAAGTGTCATCTGTATTAAAACATACTTTTCTAAAATGAACAATGATGTGAACTTCATCTGTACATGTTAGAAACTTTACATCTCATGTAGGAAAAATACATAAATAAATACTGATATCTCTACATACATATATCATAGTGTGAAAAAAAAAACTAGAATGAGAATTTTTTCATAATGCCTACTTGGCCAACCTATGCCACATCAAATCACTGTAGGAAAATACAACTCAAGGATTTAACTTGGGATGGCAAATGATTCCAGTCCAGACCTAAATTGAATCCCATTTTAATCATAACTGGCCTGTGGGGTTTTGTAAGATTCGCATAGCCTCATTCCCATGCTTTCATTGTTCATTTGTTTAATTGGAAACAGTGCCCCTGATTCATCAAGCAGAATCGGATTATCGGTCGCGCATTCGTATTCGCGATCCGAAATCGTACGCGATCGCGCTATTCAGCAACTGAAAAAGCTTGCGGCCGGAGCCGCGCATCTCCGGCAGCTTTACACTGGGGAGCTTTCCGGCTGGCAGTGAGGCGAGTGTACGCGCACACTCGAGTCCGGACCGCGGTAATCCGCGATCGATGGCCGCGCGTACTTTCGCGCTTCCAGCGAGCGCGTATTTTATTGATGAATCAGGGGCAGTGTGTCAACAAGGAGTATTGTAGGAAAGCAGAAAAAATACCAGCATATCAGATCATGTAGAATGGATTATATTAGAGAGCTCCAGAAGTTCTGAGCAGGCTTTAAATCAGTTGTTTAAGTTTATTTTTTTAAATTCAAATTAAACCAAGTGATAACAAAGGATTTAGGAAATTCATAATTCCCTGTGCAACCGAAAAATATAAAAAAGTGCTCTTTGGCTGAATCTTTAGCTAAAGGAAAGCTACCTTCCCATCTTTTCAAAATCAACATCCCTTACCATTTATGTATGTGCTTAGCATATGGTGTGCTAAGGCAGGCTGCCTTTGTAGGGATGGCCAAACACAGTTTGATAATAGCAATCACTACTATTGTTTCAAGAAACAATTGTGCCCAAAAAAGGTGCAGGTACTTCTGGTTGTTGGATTATATTAAAAGAGATTAATTTAACTGGGTTGAAGAGATAGTCTTACAAGTACTCAATAAATCTGAGGACAGAAGAGACGTTTACATAATTCTCAGTAGACATCATAAGAACTCAGGTAAACATCTTTCTCTGAGAACAGGTAAATCTCAATCTTAGTAGGATATCTACTATGGTGTGACTATCCTCAGAAATAGCTATATTTTACACTTAAGAAAAGTAGTCAGGATTAGGCCATATTTCTATATAATCTAATTGTTTACATGATTACAAAAATGTGTGTGTGTATGTATGTATGTGTGTGTATATATATAGTAATATATATATAGTATATATATAGTTAAAACATATTTTTTGCATGGGAATGACTTCTGGAGGTAATAGCATAGAAGGAACAAACAAGCTTAAAGGCTTTTTACTGAACTCTCATCTTTGAAGAACACCTGCTAACTTTTAAGGAACCCTTGGGTTCCATAGAACACTAGATGGGATAGGCTGCTTTAACGTTTCGGTCAGTGCAGTTTCAGACAGCTTATAAACACTTGCTAGTTGTTTAAATTGAGGAACTTACAATATCTGTTATCATAGCAAAACACGGAGCTTTAAAAATGTATTCACCAAGTGCATCCCCCTTACCTC
This sequence comes from Pyxicephalus adspersus, assembly GCF_032062135.1. Lineage (NCBI taxonomy): Eukaryota > Metazoa > Chordata > Amphibia > Anura > Pyxicephalidae > Pyxicephalus > Pyxicephalus adspersus. Next base: position 94,109,132 of record NC_092862.1, read on the forward strand.
CTGTAAAAGGCTGGATATTGTGAAAAAAAAAACTTGTTAGATAATATACTAACTTTTCCCTGTCTTACTCCTGATGCAAGGTTGACATCTTATCTTTACTGGCCATATCCTAAAGAAAGGCAGCATGGTGGCTAAGGGGTAGGAACTCTGGCCTTTGCAGGGCTAGGTCCCAGGTATGAATCTCAGCCAGGACACAATCTTCATGGAGTTTGCAGGTTCTCCCCATGTTTGTGTGGGTTTCCTTCGGGTACTCCGGTTTCCTCCCACATTCCAAAGAACATGCAGAAAGGTAATGGAAACTGATGAGTATATTATCTAACTATTTTAACTACAGGGCTCATATTTCATGATACTATTATATACTCTCAATTGAGATTATGTTTAATCGCAATAAGTTCAGGCAGTTGTCATCAACAACTGTCAAAATTTATGGGAAGCCCCTCAGAGCACAGTATCATTCTCAGAGGGAGTCAATAAAAGAGGAAATTAGGTAAAATACAAAAATGTGCAAATCTTTTTTTTTTTCAATTTCAGGCACAATATCTCCCTTCTGCAATTAGGAATTATTACCTTGTTGTTTGCGATCATCTCTGAAAGTAAGGTAAGGAAGTAAGGTAAGAATAATTGAGCTTTAAAGCAAATCTGTTCTTTAATGTTGCAAAAATCAACTGGTCCTTTTGCAGAAGTAAAAACCTTTCCTAAAATCTCCTGCAACTCAATTCATGATCAAAGCACAGGTTCTTTTTAAATTCGAAAATGGAGCATATATACATTTTATATACATAAGCAGCACACTTATGGTATTTTAGGACTAGACACTTAAATGCTTGCATAAGCCCAGTCAATGATGGTTCTCTTCAAGTCCAGTATTGCATTGCTTTGGTAACTGGAAAGTGTGAATACACACAGGGACATTTAAGAAACATGTTATACAATATGAAAATAGAAAGATATGAAAAGGAAGTGCGGTCACATTATTTTAAAACCCCAAGCACAGAATGTTGCTGGGAAACCTACTTGCGGTCTAATAAAAAAAAATATAGACAAGCTCCCAACTGAAAATTGCATTTTTTTTTGTTAGAGGCAAAAGAGGACTCTTGATCTATTAGACTTAAAAAGTAGAGAGAGAAGGAAAAGTTTGTTTTAGTATAAACTATGGGGTCTTTCCTGCATTTCAGACTGAATAACTACATTCCCAGTTACTTTAGGCACAAATCTAAATCTATGGCAAATTACTTATTTGAATTTGCATAATAAATTCACAATCATTTTTCCATAATAAATTTTATGATGCCCTGGTCCAAAAAAAAAATAAATGCAAAAAGCTCCATAGTGAAATAAAAACAAAGTAAAACTTGTTTTCACATAGAGCTATCTGGACCACTAATAAATTTAAATGATGCATTTCAGAACGCTGAGTTATTTAGCTGGCTTGGTTAGTATCCAATAAAGGTTTAGGGCTAGGTGACACTTACAGCTACATTGAATGTGTAATGTGCTCAGAATCAAGAGAACAATTTATTCAGCATATTAAATCATTTTTTTCACTCATTTCAGCAGAGCCCTTTAGTAAAATGGAAAGTTTAATAAAACAAAAATTCAAGGAGTGATCACACCTAAGTATAGGCTGGCCAAACAAAAGCAGTAGTTGATAGGTGGGTGTGACTATTCTCATAGGTCCAAAATGGCCTCTTTTTGTAAAAAAAAATGTCAAAGAGCCTCAAGCTATAATTTATGTTTTATTTGAAAGCTTAGGCTTGAAAGAGATCCAAAAATACGGCATCTGCATTTTGCATTTGACTTGTTCTGCTTAAACTTTTGGTTGGATGAAGCTAGTAAATATTCAAAATATATTCTACCTTTATTTTATGTACTTCTTTCTATGGATAATCACACTAGGCTGGAAATTTGCAGAGCAATGCAAACACATACTTGCAGCAGCCTACATATGGCATACACATAGATAAGTCTTAGGGATAATTAAAACTATATAGTTTTGTTACCCATAGCCTTTGTTACCTATTCCCTTTTACACCATAACAACTTTAAACAAAAACTCTACCGCAAGTCACTTTGAATACGACTCATTGATGCGGCGAGATCATGTATTCTGGCACTGTGGCAGGGGACCCACCCTATAGCAGTTTGAGCGTGTTATTGAGATTCAATTAATGGAAGACCTCACAGCCTCCCTGTGAGGTACAGAGCAAGTAACCGGATGAAGATGGTTTTACTTGACCATATTCCTTGACTCGAAGGAATATTTGCAAGCACTTTGTTCAGATACATATGCATTGAGAAATGTATACTCTTATCGTGGGTGATAACACCTTCATGCCCCTTCCTATACTTCCTGCTCCATCTTTGTCCTACCCTAAATCCTGGTTCCCCCTTCCTTTCACTGTGCCCCCTCCTACTGACCACTCATAAGTCTCCTATTCCCCTTCCCCTTTTTTTTGTATATTAAAAAAAGAAAAATGTAGGGTGCATTTCTGAGGGAGTCTTCAAATATTGTTGCATGAGCAAAAGTGATTATTAGGAAGGGATTTGAGTGCTTTGTACTAGGGGAGTTTCCTCCTGGATGAAGTTTTTATTCCTGTTAATATCAACCTTTACCTCTGTTAACGATACTTGTACTGTATTTTTGTATTTCTGATGTTTTCATTTATGTGTTGTCATATGTTATAAATTCCTCATGATGAATTCACCTAAAAAAACTTTAAATAAAAAAAAAAACTATACAGTTTTAACATTGACTTGCTTATCCATTTTCAGCTTTAACTATTTTGACTTGACAGCAAATTGTATTGCCAATGACTTTAAGTTAACTGTAAAACCTTTGTAAATAGTCTTTTCACCAAAATTACCAGAGACTACTTAGAGACACCTGTGGAACCCCCCCCCCCCCCCAAAAAAAAAAAAAGTAATTACAAAGCCCCTAGAGATAATTTTGTCACCAAAATTGCTGGGTAACTCAGGGTAACTAGTGAGAACCTAAAACTGAATGAGTGAATAACACTACAATGGAATGTAAACATAAACAACAAAGCTAATGCTCTATTTATTCTGTCATTTTAGTGATGGTAATCACAAGTAAAGTTCGGTGGTCCAAGCTTTTCATGATTGACATTGATTTACAGTGCTGGAATGCCATGATTGCTGAGGAATTTACTTTTGGGGACAATAATTAAAGCTATTTTTTCACAAAATATGTAAATATGTGGTAAATTTCTATTTACCTTTTTTCTTTGATGCTTGTCATATTTCTAGATTTTCTATTTAACTCTTTCTAGGAATGAACCTGAGGGACAGGTTTTAAGAAGGAGACCCTCACCCTCAACTATACACACCCTACTGTTGAGGGAAGGCAGAAGCCTGGTTTAGCCGCTAACTTGCTGCCCTCTTCCTTTCCTGTCAGGCTTCATTCCGAAAATGATTCTGGTTTTAATATGCTTTACCTCCCTGGCGGTATAAATATTAAGTAATTTTAAGTGTAAAAACGGTAGATTTAAAAATACTTCCCAGCATCTGCGTCCCCTGGCCCCAACGTTCACACGCAGATGCCAGGGGAAGAAGATGACAGGCATCGCTGAAGGACGCAGCGGCCACCGCTTACAAGGTAAGCTTTTTAAACTCCCTGGTAATTCCACTCCCAGTGTGGCCCGGGGTTACTGCTTTTGGTACTGAAAATTAACCCCAAGCCACACTCGAGAATACCGCCAGAGAGGTTAAACCTCTTTTTTTCTTACCACAGATTCCTTGACCTACTTAGCAATGTTGGTGACGTTTTTATTATCAGAACCCTGGCTGGCCTAATAAGGATGTTTCCAACTAAATTTTTATTTAGTTTTACATAAAAACATAATATATATTTTTTGTTCTTTGGGACAATGTTTGCATTTGACTTTTTTGTTTCCACCTCAAAAATGTATTTTTCCTGTCTATACTGACATTGTATAAGGGCTAAGTGCAATCATGGTCATCTCCAAATGATCATAGGCTCCTTGTAAGAAACAAATACCACTTGGATGATATCTAGTAAAGACATTTGGCCTACTTTATTTCCTGGCTGAGAAATGGATTAATTTTAGTTCTCTTTTGTGATTCTTGTGGCAATAATGAACCTTGGAGAAAGTTGTAAACCAGATGACCTGCAGTAGCTGGGATCAGTAGCCAGCTAACAGCACATACTGCAAGTAAGACAACAGGATTGTCAATATACAGTCATTTACAGTATATAAAATGTGACTATTTAGGGCTGAATTACAGGCAGTAAAAATATCATATGTATTACTCTCTCATCAATTGCAGAACATGAGTTTGTTGAGACAATTATCATAGGGACTTGTACAGCTCTCTACAGTTAACTGTAAAACCTTTGTAAATAGTCTTTTCACCAAAATTACCAGAGACTACTTAGAGACACCTGTGGAACCCCCCCCCCACAAAAAAAGTACCGTATTTTTCGGACTATAAGACGCACTTTTTCTTCCCCAAAACTGGGGGGGAAAAGTGGGTGCGTCTTATACACCGAATACATGTTAAATATACCGGTAATTAAAAAAAATCATACTCACCCGATACCGCGATCCCGCGGCCGGCAGATTCAGGATGAGAGTGGACGCGCGCACTCGAGTCCCGGACCGCGGTAATCCGCGATCGCGGGTCGCGCGTATTATCGCGCTTCCCGCGATCGCGAATTTCAATGATGAATCAGGGGCATAGTGTGCAATTAGGCACAATTGGGTGCCTAATTGTGAAATGTAATCCGTATATAACACGGAATTCAGGGGTCAATGGAAATGTAACCCAGAGTTTAGAGGTCAGAAATATGTAATGCACAGTGTGGGAATCTATATTATATAATGTAGAGTACAGATGTCAATAGTATATACCACAGAGCACAGGGGTCAGACACAAGGGCCCTGATTTATTAAAGTTCTTCAAGGCTGGAGAGAATACACCTTCATTAGTGAAACTGGGTAATCCAGCAAACCTGTAATGGATTTCCTTAAAGTCAAGCTATCTGTTAGCTATTTGTTAGCAAATGTTTTCAATCCTGGACCAGATCCATTCCAGGTTTGCTGGATAACTCTTAAGCTTAACTGATGAAAGTGTATTCTCTCCAGCCTTGGAGAACGTTATTAAATCAGGGCCAAAGTGTTGTGGTAAGGAGCTATCAAGGTGGCTGTAAAGCTGATACTCAGAAGATAAAGATGGTGGTGCCCGCGATAGAGAGTGAGGACAGGTGTGTGCAAATAAAAAAATCTGATCAGGCCGGTATGTTTATTTTATCGCACAAGGGATATAAGAGATGTACAGAGCCAAAATGCAGCACCCTGCTGACCCTATGATCTGGAGAGGAGAACGACCCAGAATTGACATCACATAGTCTAAAATTAGGTATATAGAGACATTTGGAAGTTTTAGTTTTAATCTTTGCATGCTATTAGCATAATGAAGGGCGGTGGGGGCCATAGAATTAGGGAAAATTGCACTTTCATTGGGGTTCTATGACTTTGGCAGGGAAATTAAATTGGAAAATACCATTGGAAGTGGCTAATTTGTTTATACAATTTCACATGTGCAATACACAAAAAAGAAATAAACACTTTTTCTCACTCCACCCTTGCAAATTTAGAAGAATTTAAAAGTTCACTGAACATTACCCATAAATTATAACTGAAGAAGATAATCAAGAGTTTCATGGATCATGATGATTTGACTGAGATGAAGCCAAACTGCATAATTGCAAATAGCAGATAAGTTGAATTTTTGAGCGTGCTCATTCCAAAGTAATTATTTCTCATCTATGAACTTAGGGCCAGGAAAACAACAGATAGGAAAAGCTAAACATAGGGATTCATACAAGGACATAAAGGACAGAAAGAGGGAGAAAATCGGCAGATCTGCAAAAGACGTTTTTTGCATCATAGGTCATTTATCATTACTGCCAGCTGTACAGATTTCACTTATTAATCCATGGTTATCATGCAGAGCCTGTAAAAGGTTTAGCAATCACACATGGGCAAAATAAATATACATAGCATAAAATAAATAGATTACTGAGTCATACATACTATATACATACATTTTAGAGAGTAAATGTGTTTTCTTTCTTATAACACACACACACAAAAAAGGATAACTCCTTATAAAAATATAATTACAAAGTGCTGACATGAATGTACTTGGTGGTCGCCCCCTTGTTCACATAGGGGACCTACCACATCCTCATGAATTTATTTCAGTTAGTATTCTCTATGTAAATTGAATCATAACTAATATTAGTATGTGTGATATTATCTGATCTTGGGTCATGTGTACATCATTGCAGTTGCAATGACAGTAATTGATTCTCTACCAGGGAATGTTTAAGTGAATATGAGATTCACAGCTGTATAAATCTACCCCAATGGCAGTCCTGGCTATATATATATATATATATATATATATATATGAGGAGTCTTTTATTACTATTATTAACTAGTATTTATATAGGGACAACATATTATGCAGTGCTTTACAAAGTACATAGTCTTATCACTAGCTGTATCTCAAAGGGGATTACAATATAATGTCCCTACCAAAGTCATACTGTATGTCATTAACGTAGTCTAGGGACATTTTTTGAGGGAAAGCCGATTAACCTTAGTGCATGTTTCAGACACAGGGAGAACATGCAAACTCCTTGCAGATAGCACCCCGGCTGGGATTCAAACCTGTGACCTAGTGCTGCAAAGACCAGAGTGCTAACCACTGAGCAACCCTGCTGTCCGTTGATGTATGAAGTTGCAGCCCTTATTCCTTGTAAATTGAAACTATTATATCAAACTGGCAAATGGATCCTCCCAAACAGAAATTTTCCATATGTTTTTTGTAAATTGTTAATAAAAGTTTCTATGCACTGTATGTGTACTTTATGAATGTCCACATTTGTGATTTTCATTTTGTAAATGTCTATACACCAACAGTGCCTTTAGCAGTAAGGCCACATATCTGAATTCCCCCTTAGCTGCAGCAAAACATATTTGACCCACCCCGTCTTGCTGATAGGTAGGTTTACAAACATTACCTTTTTTTTGCTTTGGAAGTAGTTATATCAGTTCATATACAAGCCAAACTAGTGGCAATATTGTGAAACTGATTACGTAGAATAAACTTATTGCACACGTGCGGGTTAACAGCAGGACAAGCATTTACAGGTTCTTATAAAAGTGGGTAGCAAATGATTCTCTTGTGTCACTTTCAAATATTGTGAAGATCTGCAGAAAAGGACTGCTGTGCTCTTTGTGAGGGCAGTGGTCTGGCATGCTCCCCACTGAGTGACAGCTACAAACCCACAATTAGCAGATTGCAGAGGTATTGGTCTGACTTAGCGGGGGGGCATGTCGGACCACTGCAGAGAAACCTCTGCTCTCACACAGAGCACAGCAGCCCTTCTCTGCAGCATACTGGCAGGGAATAGGCTGATGTAGGAGCTGCTTTACCAAAAAAAAAATGCCTTACTTACCAAGTGCAGCACATTAAAATTGTTTTATAACATTTTATCACATTTGAAGAAATGTTAACTGGGCTTCAAATTCAAAATTGTATAAAATATTTAGAAATTGATTCAAGTGAGAAATCAGATTATAAGAGTTTTTTTTTCCAAAGATTATTTATGTTCAGCACAGTAATCATTACCTTTTAGTTAATTGTAATAGGTCAATAAACCATTCTTTCTCATGAATTGCACTATATTGGTGCAATGTTCATATCATTTTGTACTTTGTACTAGGCCAACACATGTATTGAAAACTTAAAATTAGCATTTGGAATAGCACAGATTTTCCTCACTTCATGTCCTACAACATGAAACCGTTACAAGTGTTTCTCCATTCTGAAATGTTTGTATTTTGTTATATGCCTTCAATTTTTTTTTAATACTGAATGTGTTTTACTGTCTAGATGGAATTGCCATATTTCTTTTAAATTTTAAAATCTATTCCAAATATGGCAGTTTACACTGAGACAGATGTACCCAAGTGTAGAGGTGAAAATATGCAGAGATGGCATGTTCTCTGTATAGAATAAACTATGTAATATCCTACTTATAAATGGGAGGTATATTTCCTTTCACAGAGGCCTCCAGAACCTTTGGGTCCGGCCAGTGTATGTTCATTTCTATGGGAACTGTGTCATTTGTAAAGATGTATCACAAGTTTCAGCCATACTGTTCATGTCATTTCTCAGACTGTAACAGCCAGATTTGTATATACAAATAAGTGGAGATGGCCATGTGTTGCTAAGTCTGCAGTAAGATAATAATAGTTTAGGAATGTTTTATGTTTCCTAGCTCATGCTGTGTCATTTATTCCAGTTTGTTATGCGGCTCCCATAAGATCATATGTTTCACATAGTAAGCTAAATATCTCCTTTACATTCCCCAGATCCATCATTTCCATTAATCTGTCAATGTATAGGAAAACACTCAGATGCATGTGCACATAGCTGTTATACTTCCTGCTTTTACAGCAGTCGTTCTATTATCAGTGTCTTGTTATACCATAGAGGAAACTGTTTATATTAAATCCTGCTTCAGCATTATTACTCACCATCTTGAAATGATCACCATGTTTCTGCCTCATTTGTTGAGACTGCGCTGAACATTCTGAGCACTTGCCAGAAACTGAATGTTATACCCTTTAAAGGAACAGCATGTTTTCAAAAGTTACTAAAAGTTACTAGTACAATTATTAAGGTTTCATTTTTCTAGCATATTACACACCTATTTTCATTTCTCAGACATAAGATCTGAGTGTTCAACTTCAGGGATCCTATACGGTCCTCAGAAAAAAATGAGAAAATTCAAATATAAATAAGTAATAAAAAAGTAATTATTTTTCTATTTTGGTAAATACTAAATGTTACCTATTGAATTTTATATATTCAGCACTCTCACCCAGAAAGTTGTCAGTAAAAATAGTTTTTTACACTTCTGCTAAGTCATTTTACTGCTATGCTGAGAATAACCAAATTGTACTTTGATCATTGGGTGATAGCACAGGGAGTTAGGTTAGAGTGAGGGCTATGTTAGAGTCAGAGGTAAGAGTTTATGCTTTAGCCTGAAAAACTTTCATACTCCTTCAGTCCCAGAAGCTGTACATTTATTTCTAAACTCAGTTTAGTAAAAGTTTTACTTTTCTGGGAAATACTAGTGGTCTTTCTACAAAAGACTTCACTGTTTTAGTCTCATGAGTGAACAAATCATTTCCAACCTAAATTTACTAAAAGCTATAATATTTGTTAAAATATGTGTTTGTCATGACAAAAATTATTTTTGTCTAGTCGAAGGAGCTAACAGTAATGTCCATTTTTTGGGGATTTTGGCACCTATTTAGGTTACTCCCAAACAGGTTTCTATTATAGTAAATACATTTTTTTTATTATCTAGTAGGGTAAGTTAAGCTTATTAAGTGTTAGCTTTACCAGACTCGAACTGCTTAACATTCATTTGTAAAATAGTCTGTAGCTTCTTTCTCTGTGTATGCCTAATGTAGCCCAATAAATCTTGATGAACTCATTTCCTGATACATTTCATCTAACAAACTGAACGGTATTCATGTACTGTATGTCTATTGTTGTCACTCTCTTAAACCTAAGGAGTCAACTCACTCATTTTGGAGAACTGCGTTTTCAAAATCCTTGGGAACATTGTACCTTGCAATGTAACTTTACCTTAGTCTGACAGATGACATACTATTCTTTTTTAGGGGAAAGGTTTTCACAGTGGTACTTCCTGTTGAAAAAACACATGTAAGTGAGATTAAACATAATGACAACCAGCTGGATATAGCTACTGTTCTCATAGATTTCAAGTTATCAATAAGGTCAATAAAGTTCAAAGTGTCAGTCTAGACAAACCATAGACATTCCAGTGTTAATGGAGTTTAGTTTTCACTTTTTAATATAAACTGTTAGTTTAGTAATCTGACTGACTATAAAATCCTTTTTTTAGAAGAAGATATTCCATTAAAATATACATTTTTAACAATGTGATTGTTCTGAATCCTCACACTTTGTGAAAATGTAATAACTTTCTTTTACAGGAAGCCATACTAGCACATGAAGACAGTTCTGGCTACAATTAGGCTGAATTCAGAATATCAGTTTTTGCAAGGATTTTAAGTGGTTTAACCTGCATTTAGCCAGCCCCTAAAATGGTTTACACTGGGACAAATAAATTCATTAATTCTCCTTTTTTAGGTGTTTCTTTGCACCGTTGAAGCAAGTCACCAAACGATTACTGCCTAAACTGTTTACAAAAATTACATCACTTCATATGGAAGTCAAAAAAATATGCAGCACTTCCTACCTCAAGCAAACACCTGCACAAGCATTTTCAAAAGTCATTCATGGGTGCCTAGCAATTTCCAGTGTAAACTGGACACAGTTTGTTTACTGCTAGTCTGAATTCAGCCTTAGCGGTAAATAGATGCTAAAGAAATATGTAAAGACATTGCCTGTCTCTTCTGCAACAAGGGCCCTACCTGGCCACAATATTTTAGTTTTTATTTATAGTTCTGCCTTAACTCTGTTGTTTTTGATTGTGCACTAATACGGCTACAATCACATTAAACAGGATGGTTATTAAAATCTATTTCAGTTCCCTGAAACAGAAAGCTGCATTTCCAATTATGCAGTGTAGAAAGTTATTATTATTAACTAGTATTTCTATACTGCAGTGGTAGGCAAACTTGTATGGCCACTAGGCCATTTCAGGGGTGGGCTGGAGCACAGAGCAACAGCAAGGAGGCGGCACCGGAGCTCGGGCACCGGGTTGCCGGCCGGATCGGCCAGGGTTCGTTAGGGCGCAATGAACTACCGGCTAGTCCGTATCTAGCCTAAAGGCCGGAGTTTGCTGACCACTGCTGTAGTGCAAACATAATATGCAGCACTTTAACTATCCCTCAAAGTGGCTCAATCTAATAACCCTCCAAATGCCATTACCATAATCTAAGATCAATTTTGAGGGAAAGACAATTAACCTTGTTGCAAGTTTTAAGGATGTTGGAGAAAACTGGACTGCCCGGGAAAAAAACGATGCAAACACAGGCAGAACATACTTTACATACATACATCTTTGCAGATACTGTCCTCGCTGAGATTTGAACCAGGGACCCAGTGCTGCAAAGGAAAAAGTGCTATCCTCTGAATCTACTGTACTTTATGTGTGCTGTCTATCAACAGTTAGGTTCTGTTTATGTATATAGTTTATATAGAAGGACTACTCCCTCTACCGGACATTCTTGGTATTCAATTATTGTTTTTATCTGTATGCCTTTGATGATGTCATCTCCTGGAGCTTAGAGGAAGTAGGTGGTGTTATGGCCTTACAGTCCATAGTCATATTACAAGCTGTCCCTCAATGGGGCTCACAATCTAATTTCTCTACCATAGCCATATGTCTTTAATACAGTCTAAGGTCAATTAGGGGCTAGCCAATTAACCAAACGGCATGTTTTTGGAATATGGGAGGAAACCGGAGTACCCAGAGGAAACCCATGCAGACACAAGGAGAGCCGGCCAACTCCATGCAGATAGTGTCATGGACAAGATTTGAACCTGGGACCTAGAGCTGCAAAGGACCTAGAGTGCTCACTTCTAAGTCATTGTGCTACATCCATCTCTGTTCTATTCAAGCCTATCCAGCATCGTTGTTAACACGTTTACCTAACTTACACAGTGTGGTGATTGGGAGATGAGTTAAATGCCTGTCAAATCATTTTAGACAATGAAGAGGGCAGAACAATATGAGATGTAGATGTTTATATGAGACTTTGCAGAAATCTCATATTACCTTTAATAGGTTGAGGTTGTTTTATAAGCTTATTCACAATGATGTCTATTTATAAAGCAGTGAATCTGACATTCACTGGAACATTCTTTGGTGGGAAATCTTCCAGATCCATGTGTTTCAATGGCAGTATTTCAGTGAATGTAAGAATTCCTGATTTAAAAATAGATTCCAATATTTTTAAACCAGCAGCTATTATTTAAAATTTGATAAACCTGCCATTAAGGTTGTTGTTTAGACACGTCCTGGCCTTTCCCTAATAACTTATTATGCCCCTGCATTCTCACCCCATCACACAAACCTCTGCCATTTCAGTTATGAAAGCATGTGCCTCTGTAACTATCAGTAAACCTAAATGTCATGTTTTTAGAGTTTCAGAAAAACTAAATTAACTTCAGTAAAGGTTTAAATTGACATTATTATTTTGATGTGTTTCAATAGTTCATATACATAATATGTAATAATTGTGTGCTTAGGTTTTTGGGTGTAGTTCCACTTTAAAAGGAATATTTTTTTAAATATATATTTGTATTGTACAAAACAATGTTTTCGTGGTGATTGAAATGTTAAGTTTCAAAGGACTCACTGTGCCTTTCCTACACTGGACGTCATTTGCTGCACGCTGACCTCTGTAAGTAGCCCCACACAGAAGCTGCATGCTTCTCTACAAGAACAGACTGTCACCTTTCAAGACATTTTATTTCCATGTAGGTCTAAAACAGCCCAGCTGATTGTCCACTGCTTGGGGATATTATCCTTATCTAAACTCTGTTCCGCCTATCAGAACAACCTTATTACAAGGCTACATACAAGTACCAAACCATATGCACTATTTGTGTAACACTTTGTGGATGCACCGCTACCCCTGAGGAAGCCAAATAGGGCGAAACGCGTTAGGTCCATATGAAAAAAAAATCTTGATTACAAACCTACTGTATGGTTGTATTTATGTACACTATGCTAGATGTTCACTGTATAGCGCCCTCTTGGGCCCAAATTACAATTTTTACTCTTTATCACAAGCTGTTATTGTGACATTTGTAATATCCAAACAAAACTATACATTTTTTATATGATAAAATAAATAAGCTGGATCAAATCATAACTTTTGTGCCTTAATGGAAACCAGTAGCTTTACCAGGGACAAATCTTAAAAAATAGGGGAACCTGGCAACTCTGGATTGCCTAGCTTTTTATTTCAGTAAAGACAGAGTGCTTTATATGATAGATTTTTAGGTTTACAGTACACAGAACTGCTTTAGTACAGATAGCAAAGACACAAATGTTGCTCAGTTAAAGACATTTATAGAGAACTGAAGACATTAAACATTCTAGGATTTATAAAATGTGCTTATACCAAGTCTTACCAGTATATGTTGTGTTAATTTATTGCTTCTTAAAACAGGGTAATACTTTTCGTGACATTTTCTTGCATTCTCTTTACTCTGATCCCAGCATGTCCTGTCTGTGCGCACACAAATTCCAGCCTGCTACTGAAGCATAACCAATTCTTCATGAAATGCTGGCCCGTTTTTCTATGTGATTTTCAATCCTTCTTCTATGAAGACACTAATCCTCCCCTTAGAGCAGCAGGGTCATTCATGTTTGTCCAGCTCAATGCTCTAAGTCTTGGTGAGTGTTAAAGGGTTAATGCTCTTCCCCCTCTGTCACCTCAAGGCATGCTGAGTACTGAGTTATTTCCTCTGTGGCACAGCTTAGAATTATTACTAGAGAGGCCAAACTAGTCATTCTTGGTGATTTTTGCATGATCCTAAAGCCAGACATAGACTGTTCTGTACAATGATCATGTTCACTACACCAATATATAACTCTACAGAGGGACTGGTACAATTATCTAAATCCATTTTATAAATAAAAAAAATATGGAACAAAAATGTGGATACTTAAAAGTTACTTACATTTTCTATAGGGTTTCAGACTTTTCACTTAGCCTAGTAAATTACATAAAGCTCTTCCAACATTTAGCTATGGTAGACAGACATTAGATTGTGAGCTCCTTTGAGGGACAGTTAGTGACAAGTCTATCGACTTTGTACAGCGCTGCGTAACAAGATGGCGTTATATAAATACTGTGTAATAATAATAAAAAAATAATAAAAAATTTGTTGTATTTCCTTATATTAGGTATTCATTGCTAACTGAATTTTAACCGCATTTACTAAGCTAACTTTATTAAGTAAAAATTCACATAGAAAATTAAATACAATTGTGTTGATTTCCAAACATTTGTAAGCAAAGATGTTTTATTTTTAATTTTCATAAAACATCTTTTTAATTGGAATGTTTAATTTTGAACAGCACCCAAAGCACCAGCATTGCAGCTATCCCCTATGCACAGTAAAACGCTGTTATATGTTATGGTGAACTACATTGCAAAATGTGTATGCTACTTTCTTGGTGAGTTGGGTAGGCCATTCAGGTTACATAGCATCACTGAGCTTTAAGGTAAATCTAAAGAATATGTAGCAAATAGGTATAATAGGTTGGGTCTTTCAAGGGGACTTGAAAAAAAGACTTGAAAAGTTTTCTCTTAAACAGTTACTGGGCCTGATTTAGCAAAGGTTATTCATGCACACCATTGTAAAACACTTCTGCTGCTGCTGTCATAAGTGCTATGGCATTTAAATAAACTCCAGGCTGCTATAGCAGCTGGGAATTTGTTCACATTTTTTCATCTGGCTGCTGTTTTTCACATAGAATGTTTAGGGTGGCTATTAGGTGGCCCTAATAGTTCTATATCTGCCCCTGCTACCTTGCTACCTTCTTTCATGGAAGGTGTTAGGATAGAGATTCAGATCCAGATTAAGAGATGTCAAACTGTGACTATTGTGCCCACAGAAATAGCTAACTGAGCTCAATCAACTTTACAGGGTGCAGGGGTAACATTAGGGGCACCTGATGTCTCGTTAACAGTACCTGTCAACTGCATTATGTGACAGCAATAAAGTTAAGTGTAAATAGGTTAAAATGATGAAATACAATATACAAATTATGACTGTGTCACCCATATTAAGTATTGCTGTGCACACCATAGTGAGAACAATAGTTCTACAACCAATATTCACTGTTCATTTTAAATTTTGCCTATATTGCCTTTGTTTTGCAAATATTTTTTATCAAATTATTGCCTCGTCTTTTATATTTTACCTAAAAATTGAGTTCAATAAATTGTTTCTGTATTCTATCTAAAGTTAATTTGAGTTTATTTTTAGAGAAAAAATGTATTGTGTTACTAATAATAGATTGTAATAATCATAGATTGCAACTATCACTATTTTATTTTACACGGTCTTCCCAATGTATTCACAAACAGAAATAGACATTTTAGTTCTCATATGTAAAAAAAAATCTGATGGAAATTCTGCTTTAATTAAAAATAAAAACTAATTTGAACTGCATACATTTATATGTTGTATTGTGCATGTATAAATTTTTGTGCAGAAGCCAGGATATGAGATTTCATACGCTGGTGATTGAAATACAGATTTAAATGATAAATACCCATACATATGCTACCTGTTTTGCTCAGATAGCATGATGTATGGTTATTTTAGAGTTACTGTGTGGCGTTTTGTTGCTTGGCAGGCCAGTCATGTTTTAAATTTCTTTTTAAATTTTCAGGAAAAAAAGTTGACACACCCATGCCTTGCATTTTTCTGGAACAGAAAGCACAAAAGCAGCAGAAACCGAATCTTTAATGCACAGGGTAACTTATCTCAAGGACTATATCTCAAATACTGACCATCAGTGTATGTACAGTTCTATATTTCATGCAATCTGTCTACCTGATATTTTACCAAATGTTATCCAGCCAGTGGAAAAGCTCTGACATTTTTTGTTTTTATATTTATTTTTTATTTTTTTACATTTGTAAAGCAATTCTCTTCTTTTAGAATCAACATTGTATAGCATCCATCCAAATGCTAACAAGGCCAGCAACGCCTAAAGATATGCCTTTGAAGATTACGCCCTGGGGTGGATATAGGGAGATGCAAATTGTGCCACTGCACAAGGGTCCCGGGACCCTCCTTAGCTGACACATGGCGCCATAGCAGCCTTGTCTCCCCCCCATTTCTCCCAGTGTTGTGTCTCAGCTCAGCTCACTGATATCATCAAAGTACTGGACCAGAAACTCTGTGGAAGTAAAAGTGCTGTCATGGAGTTTGATAACCAACTCTGCCCTGCTTCTTCCCATGCTGTATTTTAAAGAAAATGCTGTTACTAGGACCAGTCCGAAAGCCCAGAGAGGGATAGAGTGCGATAAAGGATCCTGTGTGTACCCAAGGCTGTGGAAGAATTCAGGTGGTTGTTCCCTAGAGTGACTGGTACTCTGGGGGACCCAAGTAAGTTCTGCACAGGGGCCCAACATTGGCTATATCAATGACTGAATAGGCATATAGACATGGTGGTATGGCTGTGGCTTTTGAACCTTTTATTTATATTTAGGACAAAACTACATGAGGGATAACATACAAGCTCAATAAAGATAGTGCTCTAGGCAAGATTAAACATAAAGCCTAGCGCTGTACGGCATGACTGCTGACCACAGTGGTAGCAGTAGGTACAGCAGTATTTAACTAAAGAGCAAGTTCTTACATAAAAGCAAAATAAAGCAGCTGCACTCCAATATCTCTCAAGCAATCTGTGTTTAGATGCACAATGCAATGTTGAAAAGACTAATCATTGTAACCTCTTGTTGTCACCCATCCCACTTGCAAGACCTAATTTGTTGCAACTAGTGAGTAAACCTTTTGGTATCACAAGATTAAAATTTCAATGAACTTTATGAAAAAAACATGTGCTGTTTTTTTGACTTCTGCACTACTAACACTCATATAAAAAAGAGTCTTTAAAATGTAGGATTTGTGCGTGGCCTTTGCCTCTTCTCAGCATTTTATAATTGTGGGGGAGGGCGCAGCCAGCCTCCATAGATGTCTAATCTTTTGATCATGGGCTTTAGTGGCATCTGCAGTGCTATTGTAATGCGCCTGGGCACACAAACCACAACCAACTCCAGATATCCTTGAATCAGGTTTATTCAAAACAGCACAGCACAGCAAGGGTTAATTTCAATCAAGCAAGGTACAGAAGGATAAGGCAAATGCAGGTCAGTAACAATCCGAGGTCAGGGCTGGCAGCAGGCAGAATGGTCAATAACAATCCGAGGTCAGGGCTGGCAGAGTTCAATCAGAGTTAGTTTCAGACCAGGTCACTGAGGAGATGACAAGCAGATAAAGTTTAACATATACAAGACACACCCAAGCACACTGTGGTAACAGAGGCTATATCGGGCAATGGTGTAATGGACAGGCTCTCCTTAAATGGCCAGGATGACCAATCACCTTGCGCCACCTGGCACTGTCTGATAGGAGACTGAGTAAATCCCCTGCAGCTGATTGGCCGCAGGGAATTCAAACTAACTCTGTCCCGCCCTAGGGCGAGGCAGCCGAGTGCCACGCCCTCGGGGGGTACAAGAGGGACGCATGGTGACACGCGCACCTCTTCCCACAGTACCCCTAGGACCTGCACTACTTTGCACTTGCAAAGGAGTGCTGGGAGCAGGAACCACATCCAAAGGGATGCAAGGGCTGCTGCCTGGCTGAACAGTACTTTGGCCAGGGCGGATCCCTCCACCTGTAGAGACAGACAAGCTGCGAGCAGGACAGCAGCCTCGGCCATGTTGCCTGCTACTGTGGCTGGGAACCCCAGGGACACCGCGGGCTCGCAGGGCGGGTAAGTTCCTTACAGCTATTAGTTTTTTTCCCTGTAACACTCCAGTTTAAAAATATAATAATTAGTGCAATTATATTTTTTGCTTTATTACTCATACTGTATGTCAGTGTATAATAAAAAAGAAGAGTTTATTATTTAGGTATGTAAATAAACATACTGTTATTGTCAAGTTAACATACACATGGTAATGCTGCTAAGTATGTAAATATCTGCTAATGAAGTGGTTAAACAGTGGCAGAGGAGAAAATAATTCTAGGTCACCTTCAATTCTTTCAGATAAGAGATGAGGTTTTATTTAGAGTTATATTCTATTACAGTTACATTTACAGATTTGCACAGCTCTGATATGACATGTTTCTATTTTTAGACTAAAGTAAATATATATATATATATATTCTCTTTTGACATATGTTGACATATTGTTGTTACAATATACACAAGTTAAAATGATTGTGGATGATTGAATAAGAAGAGTTCAACTATCTTTTTGAAAACTTCACACATAAATTTGCATATCTGAAAGTACATTAATACTAAAATTAATTTGTATAGCAGAGCATGATCTAGCCTCCCTATCTTGAAATCTTTAATCAGTTGGCTACATTTGTGTCTGGGCCATTCCTTTCATTCCATGGATACTCTTGTGGTGTTCTTATCTGCTTTATACAAGGAAATCTTCTAAGCTAGGAGGTCTGACAGCAAACCAGATTACTTTATATTTTAGAACATTTTCCACTTCACTTTTACTTGATGGGAATTTCATTTTTTTTCTTCCTTTCAGAGATCTGTTATTTAGATTTAGGACACTGAGTGAACTGCTCCTTTTAAAAACCTGTTTGAAAATAATCTTGTGTCCTGGTATATTTACCTAAACTTTTATTTGAGATTTGCAAAACAATTTATGCACAAATAAACTGTTTGTGATTAAATGTCTAGGTTATGCCAGTAATAATACATTGGTAATGGTAAATTGTTGTGCACAATGTTTAAAAATGAATCTTGTTTATACATAGTACTATTTTTAGGCGTGGGTGATCTAAGTGGTCAGTCTTGGACTTAGTATTCAGTTAGGTTGCTGTTGCTTGTACTGCTCCTATTTACTTTCATGAATCACCGTTTCCAATACTACTGTCCAAGCCACTGAACTTAGCAATGCAACTGCTTCCCCTGGCTTCTCAACTGTCCTTGCAGGTTGAAGGTTGGTGCGCTGAGCACTTGCAACAACAGATCATCCAGGACATTTTAGTTAAGTGGGGGGTTTCTTATACAGGTTAAGATTGAGATGTGTACAGTGCAGAAAAATGAATGGTGAGTAGGCAGTCATTCTAGGATTTAATGAGCTTCATTACTTCTAGATTGTTTTCATTTGGGCAAATAAATTATTTCTGTCTTATTGGCATATGAAAATGTCTCGACGGCTCAGGGAAGGGAGGAAGAGTGCTAGGGTATCTTGCTTGGTGCTTCAAAGTGGCCTGATAATACTATTACCATTGCTTTGGTGCATAGGATGACCTAAATACTGCAAGCTGTTCAAGCCCTACCACAGCAAAGATTCCCCCACGTAAGTTAAAATATGTGCAGCCCAACATGCAGAATGATGCAGTGTGGAACTCAACATGCACATGCAGCAAGCAGAATGACACCATTTCCAATAGAACATGTAACATGCAACTCAGAACACAAAGAGAAAATTTATAGCTTTAGGATACATAAAGTGCTTTACTTCCTAGAGGCTTTACCAACTGAATATGCCAATGGGCTCAGGAGAAGTGACAGTACACTTGCTATACTTTGAGAGAATTAGGTTGCTTGTGGTTGAGTGGTAGATGTTTGCTGCTTTTGTAGTACTAAAAGAGGTCTGGTAGTAAGAATAGGAAGCCAACATCTGCAGGTGCTGCATAACCACAGCAGCAAAACTAAAAAAACATACGATCATTTCGGCTTCTGAGCTGGTAAAGTTCCAGCACTAGAAGCAACTAAGACCTGCAGGGCTCCAAGGCTGGAGAGAATACACTCTCATCAGTGAAGCTGGGTGGTCCAGCAAACCTGGAGTGGATCTGGTCCAGAATTGCAAAACATTTGCTAATAAAAAGGTAATGATGTTTAAAAAATCCATTTCGGGTTGGCTGGATCACCCAGCTTTGCTGAAGAAAGTAAATTCTCTCCAGCCTTGGAGAGTTTTAAAAGATCAGGGCCACTGAGTCATGGTGTTGTTTGGGACTAACAGCTGCTGTCCTTGTGCTTTTTTAAAATAACATCTGGGACATATGAGGTTAAACTTATGAATTTTACATTAATGCCTATGTGTTAGAATACCTTTTATAGACAGCCTATTTCAAGTCCTACTACAAATTCTTAAATGGATTAGAATCTGGTCTATGGCTATTCAAGGACAGCAATGCTGTAGTATTTTTTTTAGTAATTGGTATTTTGGCTTTATGCTTGATTGTCTTGCTGGAAGATTTTATGCAGGCTGCTTCAGGTTTTTCCTTGAGGACCCTCACAAGCCTTCCAGGTCCTGTTGCAAAGCAACAACCAGCAGGCTAACTTTTGGTTTCCTCAGACCACAGAGTCTTTACCCAGCTACATTCCATCTGGAAAAATATAATGTGTTTAATTACAAGTTTCTGCAGTTTCCCTATTAGGCTGTGCTTGATGAAGCACCTTGGCAACAGCTCTCTAGCCACAATTAAATGAAAGTGGTGAACTTACATTTTTAAATATAAATAAATATCTCCAACTATTTTGCTCTTTTAGTGAGTAAGTAAAAAGATGGGTTAAATAGATAATAGAATAGTTCCTGCAACACAAAGTTGGTTTACAAGCACCATGCATCCACAATTCAGCTCTATTACTTTTTTACCTTACTATACTGTTAGGAATCAAAAGGTTACCTGTGTGTAGAGTGGAACCTAGTGGAAGTAATCCAAAATAAAGCAACTTTTTTTGTTCTCTGTATGCATTATTAGTCTTATCACTCTCAGTCACTGAGGTATGTTGTTCTTGTAGGCTGTCATGGGTCTCTTGGTGGTATCCCTTACTGGTCTCTTTCTTGCATGAACAGTCACTTTTTATGGAACCTTTTCTTCATATACAACTAATCTTTTTTTTTATCAAATTACTCTTTAGTGATTACGTTTGGTAACTTGCAAATGTTCTTGTGTTCAGCCTATAACTTGTGTTTTTAAAATCACCTTCACATATTGTCTTGTCTGAATAGTATAGGTTATACTGCAGAAGCTGGACCTTCTGGATATGCCTGTATTTACACTACAGATATTAATTGTACAATATAATTATGCAGTCATTTTTGTTATAATTGTTATACATTAAAAACATTGTAAAGGCTTGTTTTCACTTGTGTACAATATAAAACAATCTCCTATGATTCAATGTTCTGTTACAACTGTTTCAATACACATATAAACAATCAAGAGGCTGTAAGTTTTAATAGGCATCTTGTAAAATATGTTTTAAAACACTCTAATAACTTTTTTTGTGGTAGAAAACCCTAAACTTTTGCCTTATTTTCCCTTATCCCTGCATATATCCCTTCTGTAGTTCTGATAAATACATATACTATATATATTTATATATAAATATATATATATATATATATATATATATACATTAGCAGAATGTTTCTTGTCTGGAGTTTTTATATTCTATATTGTATATTTATACTTATACATACATTCCAGAGCTTCTGATCCACCTCAGGAATTGCACCTGTCTCTGGATGCAATTAAGAAGCCAGGTGAGTTCCTTTTAAAAGACCAGGGCATATAGTGTGGACGCTGGTAGAACTAATGTTTGAATTGTAGGAAGCTGATTATTTTGTGGTTGGCAAGCTTTAAGTTTGTCCAGGCTGCTGGTTAGGATTGTATTTGTGTGCTGGGACCAGGCTAGGTTTTATTACTTTGGAACACTGTACAGCACCATGAAAAAAAACTGATATAGAACCAATAAACATAGCACTGTTTGAAAAGAAAAACACTGGGCAGGTTTTCGATGCCCTAAAAGACTGCTTACCCCATCGAGCTTAAAACCCGCTACCCATTTCTAACTCACATTTAAAAATCTGTATTCTAAAAAGTGCATAAGAAAAATGTACTTACATATAATAGTAAAAGGTGTGTATATGATATTTTGGTTTCTTAAAACACACAACTGTGTTTTTTTTTTACTTTCTTAAAGCTCTAGAAACAGGAGTGCATTTTAAATAAGTTGTCCAAAGCAAAGATGTTTGTCATAGAATAACAGCAGAACAGCCAGTTTTATTTGCACTGTAGCTTTTGCCACCTTTGGGGATTTCTTTAAATATATGTTTCATGCAGGCAAAAAGCAGAGTGATTCTTAAGTAACTGAACTAAGATGTCTGTTTTGAAAATTTACAAGTCATCTAACCTTGAGGCTTTTCTACACTTCCACTTAGGAATACTTTATATGCTTTCATTTTAACCTCTTGCCAAGTTTGATCGTGCTGCTAAGAAGAAAAAAGACAAATTTAAAGTAAAATGACTCATGGGTAAAACTAACATACCAGCATGAGGTTTATGCAAGGGCAAAAAAGATACAGAATAATACAATTACTGCTCTCAAACTGATAGGTGTACTAAGTTTAAACAAAATGCCTGATTGGCCTGGTGCAATGTAAAAACATATATACATAATACCAGTTTTTTCTTAAATAAAAGGCACTTTTAGTCACAGGAAGTGGGAGGTGAACAGTGGTAATTGGATAGCTCTGATCTGTGTCGATTACAAATCGAATCTAAGCTATTCTGACCTTGACTTCTCAGATTCCAATATCCAATCTGACAATACTATAACTGTCATTAAGCTGTAATTGTCCAGTGACCAAATCATTTTAACCCTCCTATACCTTTACGTACAAATTCAGACCCAGAATTTCTAAATCCAGTTGAATTTCCTAACTGATTCAATAGGATTCGATCCAAGTCAAACCATTTGTGTTCTGAGCATCTCTAGTGCTGAGTGATTACAGAAAACCAAAGGTGCGCAACAAAAGTCAAGTACATAAAAAGTTTATAAATTTGAAAAGTTCAATTTTTTTAATTACTGTGCACAAATTAAAACAGGGATTTATGTTACATTTTATAGCTTATTATGACTACAGAAGTCTTATTTTCTCAGATCTAATGTACATGGGCGCATATGGCCACATATGACTGAGGTTAATTCAGGTCCTTCAAACAAACATCATCTGTTGGCATGTGTCCATTCTGACCAATGCTTTAAGTAATCATATGGATTTCCAGATATAAAAACTGGTCATTCCTTTACATACGGTGTCATAAATAATTTATGTTGGCAAATTTTACTGTGGTTACCGTTGGCAAATCCCTAAACTGACCGCTTCTTTATGCTAATCTACATACTTTCTATTATAGATGCATTATGGAATTGAATACATTGAAAACATCCACACTGTTCATATCAACATCCATGATAACCTTTTGAATTCCATTGAAGGAAAGTTATCCAAATGTGTCAATTGATACACCTCATTTGCTCATTCCCAAAATGTTCTATTGGAGCCTCCTCTAAACTTCTACGGCTATATTGACACTTTCAGGGGAACATTCTTCAGGACAATTAGATCTTACTCAATATATCATACTCAATATGGAGGACCAGAAACTCCCCCAAAACAAACTTGAAAACCTTTGGGGAGATGCAGGCAACAGTGCAATACTGAAGTGAGAATAGAACAATGGAACACCAACTATATGGTGACCTTTTAGGGGAAGGTATTTTTTAGAGATCAAAGAAGCAAATTCTTCCTCCTTAAGATTCCATCAAAATTTCCTCTAACTGGAGAAATTCAAAAGTTATTTCCCTAGTACAGGTAATACACCCTTTCTTGACCTTTTTACTATGGAAGAACCCTAAAACACTAGTTTCTCCTCATGGAACCCCTTCTTTATTTATCACGAAAATAAATATCCACAGTTCACAGTAAAGAAACATATTGGTCAATGGGAATGCTTATTTCATAGCTGGCCGTTGCGAAAAAAAGTCAAGCAGCCAAAAAGATGGTATTTAATCTAGAAGACACAAATTGCTAATTGTTTAGGTACCCCCTAGCGACCTCTGGAGGAACCCTGGTTGAGAAACCCTGGGCTAGTTCATTGACACAGCTACCTGAAGTACTTCAGTCGGAGAGTACTCCAGAGTGCACAGGAAAGGGCCACCTCTCAGTAGCTGTGTAAGTCTTGTCATCCTAAGAGAGGAAATATCTATCGAAACACTTGCAAGTATAATTTACAACTTCATATCCAATATGTGTGTCTACATTTCATGCTCCGTTCAGAATATCTTCATTTGTAGCCACACCATTTTACTGTAGAAAACAGACACTACAAGTGTAAACAGATTTATGATGCAAGGAATCATGGGACATGTAATTTTCTTATAGGCAGGAAGCTGACATTGTAGCTGTTCTTTCTAGTGTTCAGTTAGAAATACGGAAAATCACTATCAACCTTTATTTAGAGTGACTGCATAAAAACACATATTTAAATGTGTGTGTGTGTGTGTGTGTGTGTGTGTGTATATATATATATATATATATATATATATATATATATATATATATATTATGTGATTGCAGATTGTTTGGGCTAAGCACTGTGACTTCAGTTCTCCATGGTTCTATATGGCTTTTAATGACAAAAAAAATCAAATGAAAAAATTCAAAATGCATGAATATCACCATCACACATGCGTTATACCATAATGCATTATACCATGCAGTGCACAGCTACCTGATTTGCTGCCTGTTGAGATGCTGATTCCATTCATTAAATTTAATATGATTGTGCACAAAAAAATTGACAGAAATGTCTGCAGCAGTGTAAAATAGAAATGTGCAATGGTACATCACATTTAGTGGGAACTTCAGATACTAAGTAAGACACAATGAATGGCACTGCACTGACATAGCGTGAACAAAGTCTTTGTATTTGTCTGAATGTACAGAGAGGAAAAAAGCCCTCAATGACTTTTTTTAGGGAAAGTAGTAATGTGGGACAGAAATGTTCTAAAGGTAAAGACATTTTAGTCTTTTCAGAAGGACTTTCCCTACGTACCTTTCTTTCAGCAGTCCTTTAAAGTTTATATGCTACCTGAGCTTTCAGATGTGAGTTCAGTCAGCTCAGTTGTACAACCTTTTAACATGTTTTCATTGCTTTTCATCTTATATTATATTTCAAAGGACAAATGCATGTTACAGAGGGACTGTGAATAGGCTAGTGAAGTTCTGTAGTGCACTGGTCAGGGTCATGTCAAGTTTGAAATATGAATCAGATTTCTTGATTGTTGACTGCCCTGATTGGAAAATGACTATTGACTAATGACTATAAAGTGACATTAGTAATAGCAAGAAAGAATATTTTTACTTCTTTAAAAAGAAATTATAGTCGGTTTAGAGTTACCTAACATCTAACATAGCATTCATACAATTCATGAAAAATAGAAAAAGGGTTTCCTACTATTTTTTATCCTACAGACAATGGTCATTGGGACACATTCACAAGGGGAAAGTTCTCTAGCAGGAACACAGAAAGAAATATAATCCCCAACAGGATCTATGGCACTTTTTCATTCGATTCAAAATTAAAACAAAAATCAAGGTTTGGAAAGATTTCCATTCCAAAATCTATAAAAAAAACATATTTTAGTTTTAGATATACGTCAAATAAAAAAATGCCCTTTATGTTGCCTACATAGGTAACATTTACTCAGATTGCAGAAATACCACTACCTACACACCAAAACATTTAGCTCATGGCTATAGGCTATGCACAATGGACTTGATTTATTAAAGCTCTCAGAGGCTGGAATAGATAGATTATCCTTGGGGAACCTGTGTGATCCAGCAATGATATAGAACGGATATAATAAAAATCATTTGCTATTAGCTGGCAAAAGTTTTCTGGACCATTCCAGTTTGCTGGATCACCAGGTTCTTCCATGGTATTCTATCTTCTCCAATCTTGGAGAGCTTTAATAACTCCCAAAGTATTTCAGGTATGTTGGTGACTTGACTGGCAATGTTGGAGCTCTTACTGGCAAAGTTGTTTTGCATCTGGTTTATGTTTGCCATCTACAAGTTGGCAGGTCTTCTCTTTATCAATTCGTGGCTTTCCTGGTGGGTACAATACTCTTAAGTGTAAATTGAAATGATCTGCAACTCCAGCACGTTTTTTTATGAACCTTTGTCAGAAAGAATACAGCCTATAAAGTTAATTATATAAACGCGCATGTTTTCATACTAATATTCAAACCTTTATTTTTTAAGGGCTGTAGTATTGCAGTAATATCTTATCACATTTGTTTTTTCCTGTACAATATTACCTTTAAAATATTGTAATTGCTCCTACAAATGCACACTGCTTGGTAAGTCACAAGTTGGTAAACCTCAAGTACAGCCAATATGCCAAATATCAGACCTTTTTTGCCAAGAGTAGGAATAAACTGTTAGGGCTGACAATCTCATGAATCTAAAAGCTGTGCATAAACCTTGTTAAGGTCACCCTATTTATTACTGTAATGTTTCTGTATAATCTAGCATCCTTAGTCTTGTTGCCTATTAATGAAATTGTGAAGAGTTGGACCACTGCTTTCACAGACAAGCAAAAGTCTGTTTCTGCAAACAAGCTGCTGCATGTGTGTGACAGCAGAAGTGCAGCTGTCCATGCACAAGTTACCTAACCCTTTCTGCAGAAATTAGTCTATAAAATTCACAACAAGAAAATACTGATTACTGCATATGCAGTCTGACACCATTATGGTAATAAGTAGGGAACCTTTAAAATGACTTTGCCTTTATCTGATAATAGTTTATTTTAAGTCCAATTTACTGAAAGCTATTGCTCTATCCATCTAGAGTAGAATACCTTCTTTAGTGGATCTCACCCAAGATGAAATATTCAGGCAGTGGGTCCCATTGTTCAGTAATAGTTCAATAATATATTTTAGCTGTGCAACAGGCTTTATGTATAGGTAAGTATAAATCACAGGCTAAAATCGTCCTAGAAGAAATAGTCTGTTACCCTTCCAACTAAAAGATCGAAATGGTCAGCACATTAATCTTTGTATTCATGCCATTCTATTTCGAACAAACCCATCAGTTTTTTATTTTACACTGTGGTGAGGTAATTTATACATATGTGTAAAACTACTTATTTTTTTTTGCTTTTAACAATTTCCCAGAATTTAGCATTTATTTCATTACAAGTAGCTCCTGAGTTAGTATATATTGTGTTGCCAATATCAACAAGCAGATTTTCTCAAGTGGGTCAAGTGTGAAAATAAATTCAGAATTAAATACACAAATTATCATGTTGGTTGATCTTAGTAAAGAGCCAGAGATATTTCACTTATGTAAATTAAAGTGCTACCATCCCTCTAACGTCTAATGTGTGTACTGAAGATACCTATGAAGAACTATGAAGTATAGAAAAAATTGTCCCTTCTGCAAAAAAAAAAAAAACCTGCCTAAAATATCTGATCAAAATTTTTTATCTGCATTCACTCATCCGCTGGCACACCATCTTGATCTGCTTCTCTTCTGGCAAGGCTGGAAAGACAAAACTCCTACGCATGCGGCAGGACATACCAGGTATTCCCAGCCATGGCGCTTTACGCTGTGTATACTTCTAGAAGAAGATTGCAAACAGGCAGGCAAGCATGTTTTATTCCAGAAGGGAAATCGCCTGCCCATTTAAAAATCCTGCCTGATCACAGTATTTGTAATGCAAAACTATAGTTCCACTTTAATGTCTTCACTGTAGCTGGTTTTATTAAGTGCTACAGTTTACAAGCTATAACAGCAGGTTTGATTGCGATTTCTTTAAACAACCACCACTTTTCTAATTTTTTTTGGGGGGTGTAATCACTGTGGTTTACTTATGTCTAACCATCTGTTTTTGGAGTTACATCTTGTTCACATAATGCTATTGCATTCTATGAAAGAAGAAAAAACAAATGGTTAGCCTATTCTCCATGAATAAAACTTTTATGCCACTGGCCAGATTTACATAGCTCTAACATCTATGGAGTTAGACACCTAATCCTTGATCAATTCTGCCTGTGTTTTATGTCTCAAACTGTTATTAAACCAAAAAACAAATATGTATATATTAGGACTTTTAAGGCAGCAAAATTTAGGACAATATTATTTATTCATATTTTTAACATTTGTGATAAAATCCCATTGATTGCATACAATTTAAAAGAGCACATATATATATATATATATATATATATATATTTATATATATAGTAAGTACATAACAATACCTCCAGATATCCAAATTCATTTGTACACATATGGCCAAATCAATTGCAAAAACATTGTAGGTACCTATTACACATATACATTTTATACAGGGGTCTTCATTCGACTTTGGATATCCACCATTCACATATACATGTTTTGCAAATAGAAATCAGCTTCATCAGGAAACAAATATATGCAGACAGGAGGTAAGTACTTAAGAAGTAAGTATATTAAAATTAAAAATTATGAATAAATTAAAATTGTCTTAAATTTTGGTGCCTCAAAAGTCCCAATATATACATATTTGTTTTTTGTTATAGCTAATTAACTATGTGGCAGTACTGATTGCTGTGCAGGATTAGCAAATTTATGTTGTTTCACTTGTTATTGAACCATTTAAAAACACCACTCATTTTATAATGGTTACTTCCAACAAATGTAGTGGACATATAAAGTATAATATACTGAATAAAACTGTTCATTCAATTGAATTACAAGAACGGTAAATTTAAAAACATTTTATCTGAATAAAACTACTAAATTTTGGTGATCTGTGGTTTGTTTTAAGTTTCAGGACTTCCATATTTAATACGCCTGGAAGGAAATTATTCCTTTTTCTCACAGACTAGTATTTGCCTAAGATCTGCTTTAATAAACAGTATACACAAGCAGTTCATTCATAGATTCAGTTTGGATGAGATGGACCTCCTTTAAATAAATTTATCAGGCCTGTCTGCCATGGATGACCTAGCTTCTTCTAGTGGATGGTTAGCAAATGCTGATCACAGCCATTGCAAGCTGAATTTGTTTTGCAGGTTTTAAAAGAAAATGGATAAAATATCTTTAAATATTTAGCAACCTTATTCTGATTATCAAGTCAATGGATCAGGTAGCCGTTCACTCTAAATGGAAAATAGTTGACAATTTTCCATCAGAATAAACCCTGCATGGGGATTCCATTCTATTAAAATCCACTTCTACTTTTTCACAGATGTTGTTCTATACGATCACACCTTTGCACTGGAACCTCCCGTACACAATCATGTTTGAACAACATCTTTAGCAGCAGTAGAGTCTTGTGCTGTGTTAGCCTTTTAGTATTGCAGACAATTTTATGTTCAAGTGATGCTCCTAAAAAAAGGATGTAAGCAATCCTGTAAACTTCTCCTGTAAACTGTAAATATTCTCCTTTTCTTTGTTTCATTCCTTGCTTCGTATCTATTTTTCTAAATGCATTTGTTCCACAACTAGCACCCAATAAACTCACTTTTGCTGCACTATGTGGGATTTTAGGTCATGGGCATATTCATTTTGTATCTACAGGTGTACATTTTGTTAATGGGCTCATGAAGTTTAAGGATCTCTATTTACTGTTATACCTGACTGGGTTTTGAAAATTCTTTGCTACTACCCATTGTTTTGTTTTCCTATTTGTAGATTTATGTATTTTTATTATCTTTTGTACCTTTCTGGTATTGTTTCTATTGCTTATATTATTATGCTAACAAAAAAATGCTTAAAATAAAAACAGAATAAAAAATATTTTCCTTTATTGACAAGCTTTATTCATTCCACTGGGGTCAGGAATTACAACAGATGTGTAGGCAAACAATTAAAAAACAGAAAAGAGGTAAATCCTTACAAGGAACATGTTATGTGGTCCCTTTTGTTCGGTTTATTATACAATTTGTTATATAGGGTTTTGTTATATCTGTGCGCTAAGTACACAAAATACCTGTTAATCCTCCCAGAAATCTCATCGGCTAATTACTTTTAATGCTTTGTTGCTAATGTTCTGTTTTTATCAGTAATTTTTTCCCCGCTTCCCTGCCAAATCTGTTATAGAGCAGAAGGTTATTGTACTTATATCCTACAACAGTCCTTCTCAAATTTTTAACCCCAGAGGAACACTTTTTATTTCCAGGTCTCAGTGAAACCCTGCCAAAACCACTTCTTTAGGTTTCAGTGGCACAAATGCCCATCAAATTCATGGTGAGCTGAAAGAATGTTTTCCTTACAGCAGTGTTCTGATTACCACCCTGTTAGGTCAATTTTGCTCCCAATGACACCAGGAATGGTATCTATTTTATCCCACTGACACCAATATTAGGGCTTGTTTAAACTCTATTATTGGCATTAGTAGAATAAAATAAACCCTATAATTTCCCTAAAATCAGTGGGAGTATTTTTATGCCACTGGCACCAATGATAGGCCTTTTTTCCCTCCTACTAACACCAGAGATAGAGCCTATTTTAACTCCACTGACACCAATGACAGGACTAATTTTACTTATATTGAAGGTAAAGGGGGAGTAAAAAAGTTCCATTGCCATTGTACTTGTATCCTTATGTCCCATTTTGTGCAAATCGTAACATATAAAGAGGAAAGGCTTAGTACTACGAGCCATACATTGTAAAACTCTGTCCAAATTTCGGGCCAAATCCACTTTTGAAAATGCCCCTAAGTTTCTGTTCACCATTAGATTTATTATTTGTTAAATGTCTTTAAGGCGTCACTTCTCAATATTTCTAACCATCATGGCAGCTCTGGCTTTAAGGATGCCGCATAGGTACCTAACTGGAACCTTTTAAAGGAAACAAGTAGTAAGAGAGATATATTCCTGGCTTGTCTTTGGCTTCAACACATTTTGAATCACTGACCTAAAACAAGAATGCAGCTTGAAAAGCCATAGTGAAATCTAAACTCCTATTTAAAACTCAAATTCATAAAAATAACCATTATATAGTATACTCTAACAAATGTAAATAAAAATTAGACAAGTACCAACATCCCCCCGCCTCCACCTCCACACTCACACACGCATGTGCAACGCTGTTTTTTTTATCATTGTGATATTTTGTAATAGAACACATTACAGTTTAAATGGTTCTATTAAAGTTTACAGTTTAAATGAGATAATGACTGTAGGTTTGTTGTTGAATTTGCATGTAAGTCGGAACAGGTACATTATTTTAATAAATGCAATTAGGACAGATGTTTGTCTCAACATTTTATTAGGCAGTGTGGTGTCAGTTACTGTAAAAAATCATCACTGTGAGCTAATCACAAACAAAGCAAAAAAAACTTTATGAAGCCTAGACATTCAATAACTTCTGGAGCAAGCTGTGCTTTGATATGCATAAACAAACAACTGCAGAATTAGTTAACAACTACGGATCAGCTAAGCTCTTAAGATCACCCACAACCTCAGCTGTGTTTAGCAAAGATTTCTTCTGCAAGCCATGCAAACCACCCCCCTACCCCCTTCAAGCCTCCGTCCTGCACATGAGGGAGCGGGGGAACCCCGTTCGTATCTAGGAGTCGTTCGTAGGTCGGATATCCTTAACCCGAGGACTACCTGTATTGGAATAAGGAAGAGCATTTCAGAGAGTCTGGGCAGCCCTAATAAAGTCTTGAAGTGATGTGTGTGATGAGGCTATGGCCCTAATTTATCAAGCAGAATCGGATGATCACTCGCGCATTCGTAAATCCGAAATCGTACTCCGTCGCGCTATTCAGCAACTAAAAAAGCTTGCGGCCGGAGCCGCGCACCTCCGGCAGCTTTACACTGGCGAGCTTGCATTAAAAGTCACTGTTCCCCTAAAAAATCATTCTTTCTAATGGCACACATATTATCCTTAGTCCTAAAAAAAATTGTTTGCGCTGTTTAAATGTTTTAAACATTTATGTGCGCTAAGAAAAAAACATATTTTTAAATCACTTATTTCTTTCCTGTTAGGCAAGAGTTAACCGATTTCAACTCCTCTCCATAGGCGCCTATATAAAAGCTTCCGATGCCTTGTCGTGCACGAGCGCGATGCTGCGGGCCTGACATCGCACAACTCTTTTTTTTTTTTTTTCTCAATAAAGTCACAAGCGCGCACACGTTCTTTTGCTGCTTACGTATATGTGTGTGTGTATATATTTATTCCTATCCTACAAACTATATAGCAACATAATTGCTATGATCTCACCATTGAGCTTAACAGATCCTCCTTAATCGCGCAGCTGGAATCTAATCGCCTTAATTGGCAGATTTGGGCCCCCTATTGCTCATTATTATCAAGCCAGGAATCCGGCTGGCAGTGAGGAGGCGAGTGTACGAGCGCACTCGACTCCGGACCGCGGGAAACCGCGCTCACTGGTCGCGCGTACTTTCGCGCTTCCAGCGAGCACGGATTTTATTGATGAATCAGGGCCTATGAGTGAACAGGCCATCATTAGGTCATTGGAGAAGTGAAGAGAGCGGCTATGGGTACATTTTTCTTTCAGGTCAAAAAGGAAGGTTAGAGATTTGAAGGCAAAGCACAGGAACTTGAATTTGATTCTGACATGAACTGGAGCCAATGTAGAGAATGGCAAAGAGAGGAAACAGAAGAGGAGTGGTGAGAAGGATAGATAAGTTTGGATGCAGCGTTCATGATAAATCGTAGAAGAGAGTCCGGTTAGTGGAATACCCAAGAGAAAGATGTTACAGTAGTCTAAATGGGAGATAGGAGATAAACATGTGTACAAAGAGTTTGGTGGTTACTCAGATGAAGGTGGCAGGACCTGGAAATGTTCGGAATGTGGAAGCTGAAGGAGAAACATGTATTACTAAATTAGCATAACAAAGAGCAGTCAGTAATGTCAGCCTCCATTTTCTTTACAGTTCAGGTTTCCTCTGTTGTCTCTGGTTCTAGGTATAATGTAGGTACTGTATGCTTCCAGAAATTATAGAGATAATTCACTATCAATATGTCAGGATTTTAGGCTAAACATTAGGTGTTCATATTTTCTCTAGGCTACAGCATAAGAACAGCAAACTAGAAGTTTTTCAGTAAAGCTTTTTTTATTTTTATTATAAGGTTTGTGAGCTCACACCACCACTGTATATAAAGTGAGTTGATAAGGTGAAATGCTCATAAAGACAGGTGACAGGGCTTCTTTTTTTATTTCTTCTCTCTGTGGAACAATGACTGCCCTATTTTGCATGTACAGCAATCAAAATGATACAACAGATTTGGACATTCAAAGATGTGTGTAAAGAAAGAGAGCACGCAAAGGAATTTAGTTGCTTTTGTTATCCCTTAACCACTAGAGAACTAACTGACGAAATCACAAGTGAATATACAGCTCTGGCTTTATGTGTTTAAAGAGAACAGTGTGAAGAGTAGATTAGATGTATGAGCATTTTCTGAACTCTCTTTTCTTCTTTGTTCTATTGAAAGCAAACTGCTGCTTCATCTCCCTCCAGCTATTGATAATATGATTCAAAAACATCAGAGGGAATCTAACCCAAGATAGGTGCAGCACTCGAGGGAGCTTGCTATCCTTTGTTTTACACTGTGGTTCCGCTTGGAATCTTGGAGTATTTGCAAGCAACATCTTATTTCATGGCCCTGCTTCTTAATTTGAGAGATTAAACTTAATGCTATCCAAAGGGCTTTTCTATGAAGGTGGTTAGCATAGTCATATTGGCACAGAAAATCAATTAAGATGCTGACAGCTTTTTCAGATCACATGGTGGCCACACTAGCTCCACTGCATATATGAAATAACAAGTAAGCAATTAAAATGTAGACCATACATTCAGTAGGGTTTTAAATTAAACATTTTCCTGTTTCTGTTCATTTTCATTTGAACTGTTGTTGGCAATCTATGTTTATCTGTTATTGTAGTTTAAAATGTGACAACTCTACCAAGAATTTACATATAATGTTAAAATAAGAGACAAATTAATCAAGTCTTATTTATCT
Source organism: Pyxicephalus adspersus (assembly GCF_032062135.1). Lineage (NCBI taxonomy): Eukaryota > Metazoa > Chordata > Amphibia > Anura > Pyxicephalidae > Pyxicephalus > Pyxicephalus adspersus. Next base: position 94,142,773 of record NC_092862.1, read on the forward strand.
TTTACAATGAGAAAAATAAATAATATCATATTTAGGCTACAAACATATTTGACCCGCATCTTAGAAATCGTTATACAATGGTTACAATACAATATTCTCATTTTCTTAATTTGCAGCCTCAAATGAATACACACAGGAAAAAGAAAGAAAAATTCTAGACATGTTTATTCAATGCAACTGTGATATTGGGAAGAGAGGGAATCAGCAACCGCAGCTAGCATGCAGAACACAGTTCAAATGAAATGAAGTCCCTTTATCTGGGCCAAAGTATTATAGTTGATCTTCAGTTAACACAAATAAAATGTTATCTCAAGAGTCCAAAGCTTTCAGAGTCCCAAAGTCCTGTACAGTCCAGTTTACAAACAGTTTATGCTTTGGAGTCTAACCTTCAGGCAGGGAAAATACAGCTCCTCATCACAGAATTTAGGGTCCACACTTGCTTGCATGCTGCCATTCCATAGCAAAACAGATATACTTCTGATAGCATACCTGCTATCCCATTATGACCCAGACCTCCTATCTGCCTTCATACTATTTCTAGATCACATACTGTTTACAGAGCCCATGCCCCAAATAAACGAAAAACATACCTCCTGTCCAAGACCCATCCCTGCGGTGCTCCACAGCAACGTATAACATCCGAGTGAAAGATGTGATAGCAACAGTTTAAAAAAAAGGAATTTAAAAAAACAGAATTGCTGAGATGGATAAAGGATACTTGTGGAACCAAATTTTCCTGTAATAGCAGCTTTGAGTCTTTTGAGATATGCCAAGTTTGCACATTATTATTATTATTATTATTATTATTAATAAACAGGATTTATATAGCGCCAACATATTACGCAGCGCTGTACATTAAATAGGCTGTGCAGTATTTGCCCACGCTTCATTACAGGACCGTTCAGTCAAATTAGTTAGTGACTGTTGGACTGCAACCTTTTAGTAATTCCAAAGATTTTTAATAGGGTTGATGTATGCTTGGGGTCTTTGTCATGTTGGAAAGTGAATCCCTCAGGAAGTTGACGGTATTTGCCCTATCCATTTTTCCTCCTACTATAACAAGTCCCTGTGCTGGATTTTTTGAAGGGGTTTCAGTTCCCCACAAGGAGGTATGAGAGCTGAAATCTTGCACTTTGCAGTTTAGTATGTACTACAAATGTTTATAAGAATATTTATTTTTTTCTATTTAGTATACTTATATTTTGAATCTTATTAATTTCTACTCTTGCATTATCTCTTGCCTTTCCTAAATTATCAAACATTTTACCTATTATTCATAACTGTACTTGGATCAGATTTTTAACATTCAAACAAAATATCTTTTTTCTAGTTATTATTAAAATATTAAAACATCCCTTTATCTGCAGAGGTAGACATCGATCCACAAAATGCATGACATTAATGAACTTCTCATGTACCTTCTGGTTTAAGATGTTTGAATTACCAAACTGTATTGCTATAAATATGAGGTGGCATTTATTTATTTTATCCATTTTGACATTTGTATAAAGCTATTGAATCATATTATACAATATGACTCTATTGGGCTTTCAATCCTTTAAGTTACTGTTTGAGGGTGCTATATATATGATGTCCACCTTTAGTCGCCATCTTTGGTAAAAAAAAAAAAAAAAAAAAACTAACATCCTAATTTTGGGTAATTAGAGTTTTGGTTAATTTTCATCCCTTGTCCATCCACCTTTGGATATCTGTAACAGACTAATCTCTGATTTTTACCTGAGACACTTTTGTCATCAGCCTGTGAGGTTTCCTTATATTATATATTTTTTAAAAATCACTACGGTAGAGTTTCTAAGATTCCACCTTCAAGGTAAGTTTTTTTAGAAAGCTTAGTAAGTTAGGAAGCCAACCAAATCACCAGTGTTTGTGGGAAGAAATCTAGGTGTGGCCTGTAATATTAAAAGGCTGATTTGGAAAACACTGCAAAAAAGATTATATACTTTAGTAATCATGTTCTTTGCACCCTCTGGAACAGAATCACAAACAACATTCATAGTGCTTCTTCTGATCTGAGATAACCATAACTGTGCAAGTGCCATGAAGCCTGAAAGTAGTGGCTTTTCAGGCCAAGACTACATTGAAGATTAAAATCCCTCTGCTAGTGAGATATTAATCAGTTGTTGGCAGTCCCTATATTTGTAACACAAAAAAGTGATATGATTTAATGAGAGAAGTAACAACAGTTCAATCCCCCGGAAGAAAAGAGATTAAATCCTTAGTGTAGCCCTAGGCTTAGTGGTCCCTAAAAACAAGTTTGAAAAATGCTGCTGAGAGGTTCCTTCATAAGAACATAGGTAAGACTCATTAAAAAAATATTACTAACACTAAATAGAAATATAAAGAAAGCCATTGCTGACCTCCTTCTGAGTCAATGGCCTTGAACGAGCATGCAATCAGTGAAGTTGAATAGACTTTGTGCTTGTTACTTGTCTAAATGGGAGAGTAATGAAGTCAGTGAATTAGCAAGACAACCAAAAAAAATAACATAAATTGCAGAATTTTTGTTTCTGTCCTTATGGAATATGTTAAAACTCTTGTCATCTATAAAAAAAAACTCTCATTATGGTGCTGCAAATGTTGTTGGTTTATAGTTTAGGATGGTGGAATGCAGAAGAGCCTTCCACAGGCTTCTTCTCCACTGGTTTCAGGACTGATGACCAGTCCTTTCTGATATATTTACATATAAGGTTGGGCCCATGGTCAGCAATGATTCTGCCTTGTATTTTACAACACACCCACATTCTGAAGCAAAGTAAAGAAGATTGCTAACTGCAGTAGGAGTGTAGTGAATTATTTCTTGAAATAAACAAAACAAATGGTAATTCATAAAAATATCCAGGTAGTTTTTATTTGGGTTTGTTTCCCTAAAATTTATGCTGAACTAAAACCTGCTTCACCTCTCCCAAAATTAACCTTGGTAAGAAATGATCTTTAGCTCAAGTAGACCTATTGAAACCAGGTGTAACAATTCAGTATGTATTATGAGCTTCATGCATAGTAATACTGCATATACTGTTTATGTTAAGTATATTATCAAAACTGCATCTGTAAACAAAGCATCTTTTACTTTTTTCAGTTAGCCTCAATGATTGTTTTAAATACCTATGTATGGTAACCTAAAAGTTCTATAACATATTTTTTATTGCCTATATTTTTATAATTACTTTAAATAATACCAAAGGAGTCTCGGAGAATGAAACCACATTTATTTGCCTGCCAGATAAGATGATGGGATAGCCTAAAAATATCAATCTCTTTCACAAGACAAATATACAAAACCAGCCCAGCATGACAAATTTATCACCCAAAAAGAAGGATAGCGCATTCAGAAGCTTTCAGCTCATATCTCTTGTAAACATTTTATCATCCCCACCTCCGACCATCATCAGCTACAGCTTGGAGAAGCTGAAGACAAATTGATAGCCAGCTTTCAAGAATTGGGTTAGCACAATTGTGTTCATTTCATTTATCCTCCTAGAAAACACATGCACAGTGTGCAAATGTAATGTCAAACAGATAAAAATGTAACAATGTGTTTGCCTGGGATATGGATATATATATAAATATATATATATATATATATATATTGTTGTATTGCAATGTGTAATAAATAGCTACTAATGCTTTTGTTACTGTTTTTTTATTTAACGATAACCTGCGTTTCATAAATTTTGCCCTAAAGTTAACCCGTTTGAAGCAATAGGGAGAATCTTGAGCAATTTTGTTATTCAATTTTCCCCATTTTAGGGCTAATAAACAAACTAATGTCAATTAAAAGTGTTTAATTAAGGCTGTGTACCAATGGTAAACAACCATGTACTCTGGTATTGCATAAATGGCAAGGAATTGAATTTGTTTTTATGGTTAGCTTTGCTTACATACAGCTGTATTTGAACTTTCACTTGAAAGGTACATTTTTTTATTTTTATTTTACCAGTGACACATGCTTATTAATCAAGTAGTATTAGCTCACTTTTACCAGCAGATAGAAATTGGCTAGTAGGTCACTGAGGCTGTTCTGTTCTCAATAATGCAAAACTGACCTTCCACTGGCGTTTTAGTTATGTATAATAGGTCTAAAATTTTTACTGGAGGGTACAGTGAACTTAGGGGGCACACAGTTGTTGCACTGTTCTTCTTTGAAGCAATGCAGCGATGTGAAGCAAAGAAAAGGCAGCTCCAAGAACAGATGGTCAGTTAGAATTGAATGCTGCACTTTCAGTGCCCTAAACCTAAAAAAGGAACTATGAACATAGGATAGGGACCAAAAATCTTAATAACTGACTCATACTGCTGCTCATGTTCCAAAGACCAAGAAGTGCATTATAATTAATAAAATAACTAAAAACAAAGTTTTGCCACGAGCCCACGGCAGCAGCAAATTCAAACTTTATTCCTAAGAGCAGGTTCAGACCTGCTTCTTTAATGTGTGATCTTGCCATCTGCTCAAGCACTCACCTGACAGCACTGGCTCAAAAAGCTGGTGGCAGTGAACAGCCCTAGTACTAAAAATATTTACTGCAGTCACTATTCATTCTCTATGGGGGCTGCCACAGGGAGATGCTACATGTAGCGTTTTCCCAAGCGGCAGTGTTTCGGTAAATGAACCGCAACCTCACTGCCCTACCATTACCACAAAATTCTAGTGCTAACTGATAGCTTACAAACATTAAGCTATCATCAAACATAAATCATACATTTATTATTATTTAATATGTGCTTAAAAAGTAAAAATAATAAAATTAGTGCGTACAGTATATTTTTCCTGCTATAATTGCTGAACTAGACCTAATTAAGCACAGTGTATTGATATAATTATTTTTTATACAAAAAACACACACTAGTATACACACTGTAGACATATTTCATATAAACAGAATAAATAGCAATGGATCACGTTTAACATTATGTCTGTTTTGACATTTAACATGGACATACAGGAGGTAAACATGTTAAAACCGGACATCCGAAATCACAGCTGTAGGTGAAATGTCCATGTAAAACTAGACATTCTACTAACTCACTTGGGGATAACACTAACACAGATTTACCAATTAAATGGAGATAGACCACCTGGAATTCTAACCTATAAAAATGAACAGTCTTTTGCAGTACCTTTTGATTTTCTGTCCTCAACAATGTTTCTCATCATTTTCATTATTTCCTGTAGTTAAGCCAAAAACATTCACATGAGTAATTTGATTTGTATATGTCTTTGGAGCAGATTTTTGGGTTTGCGCTCCAGCAATCAGATTTGGTTTACATTTCAGGTGAAGGGATCCTGCTCAAATGCACTAAAGGCCAGTTTCATGCATAGCCTAATTAAAGTTGTCGTGCAATAGATTGGCAGAAAAGGACAACTCTTTTGTTGGCTGATTTCAATCCCAGCTGTTTAAAATGTAACATTCCTGAAGTGTGAAAGCCTTTCTCCTAAGCAACAACAGCTGGGACAGCTCCTGCTCTCTCTTCATTTACTTTCCCGAAGTTCATACATTCAAAAAAGACAGGCATAAAATCATGGCAATGTTCCACAAGAGTTCCTTCTTTACCAGTCTACAAAAAAATGGCTGTACCACAATCAGTCTGTTAAAAATACACAGGGTGTTACATGCAATTTTTCTACAGATAAAAATAGATTATATTTGTCAAGCATTAGTCATGATACAAATTTTATTGAATATGTACTCATTTTTTATCTCAAAGAACTTGAATGAAATAATAATAATAATATATGAGCTGTCTGAATGCAAACAAGCATGGTTTAGAGATATCTAGGGCTTCCAATCATGCTCACACTCACTTGCTTCTTATTATAAATGTCTCTGGTGTAGAATAATGTTTCATCAGACATTTGCTAAGCATGTAGCATGGACCGCATAGAAATTATTTTCAAATATCCAGATTTATATTGTTTACCACTTTCATAGATTTTTATCATTTGGGTAACAACCTTAGTGGTGACGTAGTTAATACATGGGGATTGTTGTGAAGTGTTTGGCTTTTTTGAAATACTGGGACAGGTCAGAGGACTAATCAGGTTAGGAAGGGATTCCCTCACCAATTATCTGTATATATTGTGAAGGATTAGCATCAAACGGCAGGCTGACAATGAGGCGGCTCCACACATCCGACCTGATTTATTAAAGCTCTCCAAAGCTGGAGAGGATAAACTTTCATCAGTGAACCTGGGTGATCAAGAAAACCTGGAATGGATTTCTAGTCCATTTCTAGAAGTCATTTGCTATTTGTTAGCAAATGTTTTCAACCCTACCTCTTCAGATTTTTTGGATCACACATTTTCACTGATAAAAGTGTATGCTCTCCAGTGTTGGAGAACATAATAAATCAGGCCCATCAAGTTTGCTTTAGGGTTCCTGCCCATGTTTATTGGTCAAAACAGCAAGAAAAATAAGTACACTTCCCTGAGGTTGGTTTCAGCAACAGGAAAAAACACAAATTTAGCCTCCTGGCTCTCTCTGTCTGACACTCTACCCACAGACCTAAACTTTGGGAAACCTCCTGGTCTCTCCCAGCATATGGGCTAAAAATTGCCTGCCCAACTGAGCCACCTGGACTCACACAGCCATCTCTTCCTGCTCCAAAGACAGGTGCTCCAGAGCCATTGGCCAGGTGCTCCAGAGCCATTCTCAATGTCTGCCCTGGAAATGGGATGGAGTGCTTGACCCACCCAATTCTTTCCAAGACACTCTTGGTCTAGATTCCAAATAAACTGCTGCAAATGTGCAGCATCACAATTAAGCATAGCCCTACCCAGGCCCTTTAATACTATTTCCAGGTGAAATTGAGGTACTTGATGCCAATTATCCTCTGAATTTGGCACCAAAAGTTTCATTCCTCTACAAAATGTTCCAGAATCTCTGTGAGAAGTAGAAAAGGTATAGCTTCATACAAAAGTAGAATGTCAGGTAGAAAAGGTTAAATATTTAAACGTGTAAGGCATATTGTCCTATGTATTCCAGTTGTGTAATATTTAAAATTTATTTTGACTGTATATTACCTTCCTGAAATCTCTTGCACAGCAGAAATTAAGGTAAAGCATTCTAAGTCAGTCATGACTTTACAGCAGGAGTCTTTAAAATTTCTAAACAAAGGTTCAGTTAATTGTCTTTTGACCCTAGGGGTTTGGACTTTGTCTATTGGGAGTAGAAGTGCAGTGGTATCATTAGTCAGTGGAAATAAACAAAGCCCCAGGCTCACTTGGTTGGGATGGTGCCCCATTGTTGGTATCTATGCTATGGAAGAAATAATCCCCTAAGCACAATTTTAATGCAATTGTGCCCTAAGGGCCATATTTGGGGATCATTGTTATATAGCAATACACAGTACTGTCACTTTAACCCTTAGGGCGTGATTAGTAAATTTGGTAAAACTTAAGGTTTTTTGACAAAAAATGAAGTTCCTGGTGGAAAGTTTGAATTAAAAAAAAACAATAACTTTGTTATCAGTTGCAAATTTGTTATTAAAAATACTAAAACACAAAACATCTATATATGATTCATCTATACCACAAATGTAACCATAAATTATTGCATATTTCAACATTTACAAAAAAAATATAGCCATTGTAATCCTAATTAATACATACATTACAGTAAACTGAATAGTGTTATCCAAATACCCCAATGCTCCTAAATTGTCACTACAGTGTATACAAAGAAAGTAGTCAACATCTACTTAATACTTTGTTTCCAGAAGTTTCAATAATGGATTTAGATGCAATTGGTAATAGCTTTAACCAGACTGCCATCCTTCTCTGGGGTTTGTAGATATGTATACCTACTGCAGAGAAGCATGGCAGTCTGGTTAAGGCTATTAACAATTTGTTGCCACATGTGTTGTTAAAAAAAGTTAAGAATTATTTTTATACAGGCAAGTGTTGTGGTGCAAGTCAGTGAAGGATATATTGTAAGAACCATGTGGAAAACAGCACTCCACTTCCTTCCAAGTTGGATGTCCTCACCCTGGGTGGGTTTAATATCACATATTATCATTGTGTACATAGTGGATGGAATAGTTGAGGCCTGGTGGATAACTACTCAAGATGAAGCACTGCATCCTGGGAAGAGGCCACATTCTTCCACCTGACAGGAAATGTGGAGTATTTACTAAATGCTACGGGGAAGTAAAAAAACAAGAGGGGAGTGTGGCAAAGTGTCAGATTCTCCCCAGTGGTTGAGCATAGGTTAATTATTTATGGTAATGAAGCACTCATATGTGTTTCTAGCCCAGAAAATGCTGGCATATGCATCAATCACTAGCAAGCAGTACATACACCACTTCCTATACTATTCACTATACCTTTTATACATTAATCATTTATTTATATTTGCCTTACTCAGAACTCCAGTGAAATTTCCTTGACTTAGTATAGAATAGAGAACCAGGTGATGACAATAAAAATGGCAATGTGAAAATAGATGGGATGTCATAGATGTGTGCATTTTGAACAAACAAAAGAAAACATTCATCATTACCACAGTTCAGAATCTGAATAAAACTGCTCTGGTTCAAAATTTAGAAAAGCATTACATTTATGATATATGGTGCATTTATGTACATAAAGTCTCAACAATGAAAAGGCAAGGGATATCAAATAAGAAAAGAAATGTAATATTATTATAGCAAGCCTAATTAGTGATGAATAAACGTACTAGAAATAGCAGAAAATGTATTGCTATAATTATTGTAAGTCTTCTGTATCTATCAAAATAAAATAAAAATAAAGCTATTTGGGGCTAGCAGGTACTTTAAAGTTTCTGAAGTTGCCTTCAGTGTGACAAGCGACATTAGGAAGTATGGCTGCCCTGTGTATTTATATAAAGACAAGCTGCATATATAGGCAAGTTTCGTTTTTAGTATTAATAATTATAAAGCTATTTACACTATATTCACATCCACATGAAAAAAAAAAATTAAAACAAAATAAAGCTAAAAAATAGCAAAATTGCAAGTAGGCTATGTCTCTTCTGCAATGAAAAAAAACAAAAATTGCCTATTTGCAATTATTAAATTTAACTCTACATGCTCCTTTGCCAGTTCTGACATCTTCATCCAGTCCTCTTCAAGGCTCATGATCTTTGGCTAGAATGATGTTAGTCTTTCGCATGTGCATGGGAATTCATTTATTCCTGGCAGTCAGGTATGCCAGGATCAGACACTGAGCTGCACATAGGTGGAATACTCCAAAGAATATGTATTTATTGCTAAAAAACACTTTTTGGTTCTTACAATTTTCTGCATCCAACTATAAATGATTATCTAAAATGCCTAATAATTCTATTATTTTTCCATATAACACACAGAAACAATAAAGTAACAATATGACCTGTGTACTATAATTGCGGCTGTAAATGACTTTCTAGAAAGCCTATTCTGCTCATGAAAGTCTGTGAATAAGTAAAGGAAAACTGAATCTGCAGATTTTTCCTATTATAATGCTACAACTGACCAGATTAATATAGTAGGTTCCTCCACTTGTATCTAGATGAGAAGCTGCACGAAAAGTTAAATCATTGCAATCTTTATATGAAACCTAAAAAAGGTTGTTTTAGTACTTGAAAAAATACCTGAAATGCTGACAAGTGTATTTTCCTCATGCAAACTAAAATCTGTTGTATTAATTATCTAAAAGTCTTCTTTTTTACATTTTTGTACCTACGTGTCAAACCTAATTTTGCTAATAAAACAAATTATTGTGCTGCACTATTACCCTTAATAATGAAGTAGAGTAGAATATTTTTACTCTCCTAATGAATTTTCAGTTATCTTTCAGTTATCATATGCATATGTTTGGATGAATACATTTGCCACAACTTCATCTCAATCACAAACTTAAGATAACATTAAGAAAATACATTTAGCTCAGTGAATGAAGTTACATTGTTTGGACTTCAATCATTCAGTCAAGTGCATTTTTTTAATGTAACTTGTACTATTGGGTATTCTTTGCTAAGTGAATATACTTTTTTGTTTCGACCTACTTAACAGCAAAAGTGTCAATTTACTTAAAATAAAAATGCTCTACTCCTTTAACCCTAACAGTCTAATTCCGTCCAAATTTCGATGCAAAAAGCAGTTAAATTTTTTGCATGGAAATTTATTTTTCATTGTAGGCTGTAATCCTTAGGCATGACTCACTGATATTTAATAAATTGAATACATTTAATAATAAACTTTAAAAAACAAAACACAAAAATCTGTTAAAAAAAAAATTAAACATGTAATGTAACTGTATAGTAGCATATATAACATATATATAATATAATTATATATATATTATATGAATATTTCTTTGTATTGGACCCAATACAGCTATTTTGTATTGAGTCCAATACAAAATTATTTGAATTTCCCACATCTAAGTTCTGGCCGCACTGACGCATGAACCAACGTCACCAGGAAACCCCAAAGATCGAATCTGCACTTCGCGTCTGGAGATCGGAGGAGGCAGACATGTCCCCAGGACCTGCAGGGTCCAGCAGGACTCCAGGGCACAGCGACGGAACAAAGTCTTTGGGTTTTTATCCAGCTTTTAAGTGCCCCGAGTCTGACTTGGGATTACCGCTTTTTGCTAATAAAATCGACCCCGAGTCAGATTCAAGATTACGGCTAGGGGGTTAAATCAGCAACATTTGGAATAAATTATTAGAGTGACATCCACCTATGTAATTCTTTACCTACGCAGGCCACATCCCTTACAGACCATTGATGAAAAATGTACGGTGAAGGACACCAACAAGTATTTTTTTTAAAAAGGGGACTTTTCAGGCCCATATTTGTATATATTAGAAAAATAACAAAATTTTATTAATATTTACATTAAAAACAGAAGATATTCAAATTACATTTAAACACAATATAAAACATAATTACAAACATGGGGAATAAATTACTAGGAACTGAAAATGTTCACAGGATAAATTGTGTGACTGTTAAATTATCCAATCACCTGCACATGAAAAAAGTAAGCAGAGATCAGCTTTTTTGACAGTTTCACAGCATGATCAGGCTAGTAAGACATATTATTGCAGAAACATAAAAGTTATTATTTTATTATTATAAGTAATCACATCTTCCAATTAAATGCACAAGTCTTAATTATTGTAGCATAAAAGTATGTTTAATTTTTTTTTTGGCATTGCTCCTAGTTTGTGCAAAATTTTTCTTTGCAGAAATATGTTTTTCTGACATATTCTGACATATTCTGACAAAAACTGAATATATTCATGATTTCTAGGAATTGTCATTGAGCTCCATTAATAGTGTATCAATTAACATTTCTACAACTGATCTGCATGTTATTGAGTATCTAAGCTTACATTCCTAGTATTTCAACCTATTTCACAACTGTGAAATCAATCTTTGAAATGTGCTTCTCTTTAGCTGAGTCTGGGATTCCTAAAATCAGTTACATTCTTCTGCAGTTTGTAGTTTAAATTTTGTTCAAACTAACCATTATTCATGTATCCTTTTAGGCATATACATGCACGATTTCACTTTATAACAAAGGCTGTGACACAGTTCACAGATTTATAAAAATGTGTTAAAAGGAGATTACCCCCATCTTTGAAGTTTTTTAGACATTTGTGTAACTAGTGACTATACGAAAACAGAGCATATGTTGAAAATTTTTCTCATTTAAAAAATATTTTGAAACAGTCAAGCTCTGTCATGCTGGAAACTAGTAGAGAACCCTCTGCCAAATATCTCGGTATTCCAGGTGTAACACAAATAAGTGTTAGTCGTAGTGTAAGCACACATTTTGGGAAGTTTTATATACCAAAAACATTTACATCCAACTCCTTTCCATTGCCATGCATGTTATGTTTTCTCTGCAAATAAAGGAGAAAGGATTTAAATAAAATTTAGGACAAGGACACAGTCAACCCATGTTACTAGAAGCAAATATAAATGTGTGAGTTGAACAATAAAAAGAAGGCCCTCAAGCACCTCCAAGCACTGGTGCATAGCTGTGTGTATACTCATACCTGTTCAAGCATTTTGGCATTAAATTGTGCATGCAGGTGTGGATGCCTTTGTGTCCTTACACAAAAACTGAGATTATTATTATTATTATTATTATTAAACAGGATTTATATAGCGCCAACATATTACGCAGCGCTGTACATTAAATAGGGATGAAACTCAAGTTGTTTGAAAACAAGAGCCAATCACAGAAAATAGTCTCAAACTTGTAGGTACTGGGCACCTATTCACAGTTTTTTAACAGTTGGTGTCTGGAGGCCTCCATTTTACCACCATTGTCTTTTTTTCAACAATTAGCTGCTAGGCTGTGAGATGCGCAGAAGGAGCTATTTTCAATGGGGAAAAAAAACAGATCCCCCGCAATGAGGGCAATGAGATTGGCACTCTTTTCTTCACCATTTACAGCAGACTATGTCACCCGATCTTGTGCCTGCGGAGTGCAAGATTGGGTGAAGGGAGAAGACCTACAAAAATGAACTGAGATGAAGGAGGATTCCAAGACAGCAGGAAACCTTAATTTATTTCTGCTTTAATAAGCAAACTGGGAAAAATGTATACAATTAGTAGTTAAGCTGCACCAAAGTCTCTTCGAATTAGAGTCCAACTTGTAAAGCATGCGGGCTCGCTGCATTTTCAGGTTCTAGGCCTATGGTCTATTGACCCCATGTACTGCTTGATTCTATTAGAGGTAAGCAAAGAAAGCCCTTCTGAATGTTCCAAACCCTATCCTAGTGAGTAAAAAATAGGCATTCTTGTTCTCAGCTCCAGTAATGACCAATGAAAGCACATTTTACTAGGCTGTCTTTAGCCACTGCCCACTAATTAGCCAGCAGCCTTGTAAAGCCATCTGGATCCCAGGATAATTTTGCCTGTGATAGAGTTAGCTTTCTTTAACTACTCACGTTGTGACACTTTCTAATTTTCTGGTGCTGATCTTTACACCTTGCTTGACTTTTTATTTCCTGGACAAATACCTGCCTGCCCACCGTGAAAGACCCTAGGATTGTACTTCTGGCTGACAGACCTCCATTTATTAGCCTTGGCTCAGTTTCTTGACTTTCTATCATCTAAAACTGTTATTAGCTGTCCAGCTGTCTGATCCCTTAATATAACCCCTGTCTTTCTGTCCATCCATGTAGCCTAGTGCGTCAAGACTCTTGAGTTTTACAGAGGTCCAACTATTGGTGAAGAGCAGTTATAAATTGGACAACTGATGAACAAACACTTATGTCAAGCCAGGGCCCTACAATTATAAGCATGTAATAATATCTGACTTGTAAGCCTGAAGTCAATTTAAATAGCAGTATGTGTGATATTTGGCAAATATAAATGGCAAAAATGTATTGATTCTTTAAGCCACTTGCACTTCTGTCTTTCAAAAGCTTTTTATCCATCCAATGTTAAAAAATGTATGCCACTTTCCCAAATATTTCTAACAGTGATTTGACTAGACGATCCCAAATAAATTGCCAGATCCTAGTTGCAATTCACCATTTTGTGAGGGGAAACATATGAAACAAAATTTATAGTTAATGCATCACAGAGGGAAACCTCGCCAACCCATTGATGTGTGACAAGTGTCAGCCTGAAAACAAAAATCAGTCATGAACACACAACAGTTTTCATCACACCTTAATATACAGCTTAGATCCAATAATATTTGTTAATTTTGAGATGTGTGTGTGTTTTTTTGATGCATACCCCTAGAGCAGAGGTAGGCAAACTCCAGCCTTTAGGCCAGATACGACCTAGCCAGTATTCCAATCCAACCTAACCCTCCCTAGTTAATTATTGTTGAATCCGGCCTAATTGAATTGTCGCGTTATTGCAATTTTCCACAATATCATCCCGCACGGTAACCCCAATTACTATGTCTAAAGAGCAGAAGCAACGCGCAGCTACCAGTCTCCGGAAGGTTGACCTCCAACGTTGTGTCTTCAACCCCCGAATGGACTGACCAATTATTCTTCGTCCAACACGGCAACAAAGCCCTGTGTTTAGTGTGCAATGACACCAATAGCACTTTCAAGTGGTCGAAACTCCAGGGGAAATTTCGATGCCAAGCACCCGTACAAATACAGAGACTACACCGCGAATGAGCGGAAGACTACTGAGCTTACACAGGCACAGGACTCTGCAGGGGAGTTTGGGGAAGGAGCTTACTTTTAAGGAAACTTTGAGTCTTTTTACCTTTTAGTTCTATGTAAAAGCAATACAAAGCAAGTTAACAATGTTATCAAACAAATATTGCACTGTACTAAAATCAGAACATTTGTTTAGTTTACTTTAATAAAACTCTGTGCAGTACCCTGCATTCACATTTTAAAAAGCACCTGACAATGTTGGTAGGAAGACAGAAGAATTCATTTTTAATCCAATGCCTGTAAATAACATCTTAGTTATAGCACATCAGAAAATCCTGTTTGAGAGTTTTCTGAGGGCCTCTGCTTAGGACACCTCACAATTTCCCCTTTATGGAATAATCCTTATTTTCCCCCAGGCTTGCAACTCCAATTTCAGTGGTGGATAAATAAAGGCTTTCTGCAGATTGGTGACCACCTTAACACTCAATGATTTAAAGGCATTGCTCCCCTTCTGGAAAATCATATTTTGTCAAAGTCAGAAATCTTATTATGAATAATAATAATCAAATTTTCTCACTCATAGATGTAAAGCTTTAATTGGGTCAGGCACCATATTGTTCTGCCGCCTTTGAAAGCTCTGTAATAAGTGTATTACACAAATTAGGGGGCTTATTGAAACAAGATGCGAGGGGGTTCTGAGAAGTTCCTGGCTTTGCCCCCTTCCAGATGAAATAGAAAAATGAGTGTGGGGGCATATGACAGCCTAATATGGTAGTATGTCACTGTGCAAATATCAGGTCTTTGCGATTCTTAAAACTGTTTTTTTTTTCTTAGTGAGAAGCTGTGATGGCAGAAGCACGAGCAAGTTTCATGTCATTGGAGTTACGGGCCATCATGAAGTTTTTGTTTTTCCAGGGAAAGTCAGCAAAGGACATTCACACTGAGATGTCACACACACTGGGGGAGAAGTGTCCTTCCTACAGTACTGTCAAATCCTGGATATCTCGTTTCAAGACTGGGCATTTCACCGTTGAAGATGAGTCCCCCAACCTCAACTGACCTGGCAACCTGCGATGCTGTCAATGAACTGATTATTGAGGACCGGCAAATATCCACAAAAAAGATAGCCCAGCTGGGCTGGGTGTTTGTTTTTTTAAACACTACTATCCTAGACATGCGCAAGCTTTCAGTGAAGTGGGTGCCAAAATGTTTGAACAGTGATCAGAAAAAAGAACGAGTTGAAGCATCCAAAGTCGTTTTGGCCCATTTTGAAGCTGCAAGACTTTTTGGCTAGGTTAGTGACTGAGGATGAAACCTGGCTCCACATATATGATCCTGAAACCAAGGAACAGTCAAATGGTGCCACAGCGGGTCCCCGCAGCAAAAGAAGTTCCAAACCCAGAAATCGGCCACAAAATAGCGTCCGTGGAAAAGCTGGAACTATGCTGTACTTTGACTGTATCAGTCTAAGAGGGGAATATGTTGAATAAATGTGTTTTTACTCTGGCTCTCTTCATTCTGGGCAAAGCCAGAAACTTCTCAGCACCCCCTCGTTTAATATCCTCGCGACCCCAACTTACATGGGATTCTGAAGATTGGCAAAATTGGCATAATGATGGTCTTATTGCCCAAAATTTCTGAAAAGAGGTATTTTCATTATTCTCTTCATTACTAGATACTCACTTACCAATCAACCTAAAGCTTGGCAATCTTATGCCCGCAATTTCCCCCCTCTCTATTGTACCCCTTTCTTATTACCCCTCACATGTTACACTTTGCCTCATGATGACAAAACCTTGTTGTTCCCATCATAACAATCTAGCAGTTACTCACACATGTTACTCAGGATGGCCATCATTATACTATTTTCTTACCTAATTATCACCTTCCTTCTGTACCCCTTGTTAATACTTTCTGTCAAGTTGTCTCAGACTATTTTGTAATACATACATATATATATATATATATATATATATATATATATATACTGAAATACTCACCTCAAATTTATTTTGTATTTTTTTGTTCTTTTTTGTGATTCCAGGTATTTAATAAAAATATTAAAATATAAAAAAAAAACAATGGGCGTATAGCATACTTTATGCAATTCTGGTATTACATACTGCAAGTGTAATTTCAAGCAGAACTTCTGGATAAGATACCTTTCTTATTTCATCAAGCAAAGATAAGCTTCAAGTGTATTTATGTGTATCAATATGAACATTTTTTACTTGATTTGAAAAATTATTTTAGTAAAGAAAAAAGCTAATCCTGGTATAATGAATGTATTAGCATTCCACAGTTGTTTGATAACCATCAAAAACCCAGTTATCACACAGTTTCCATGCTCTCTTACATTGCAGATAATTGAAACTGTTTGCTAAGTTTTTATTTTTATTACATGGAGTGTCAGGGCTCCTTTATACCATGCGTTGTGTATACTTAAGATAACAAAGTAATATATATATATATATATATATATATATATATTTAGGACAAACTTTGCTTTCTTTTGGTTATTTCCTGGAAAAAGATTTTTTATTTTTTATGCAGCCATAGACAAAAAAAATTAACAAAACCCTAAAAAACACAACTAAAAAAACTCTAAAAATAGAATTCTGGTACAAAATATTGCAATAAATTTGTGGTCCTTTTTTCTTGTGACATGAAAAAATAAAAAAAAATGATAAATTTATTTTTAATCGGTTGAAAAAAAAATAAAAACACACACACTCAGCAACAAAACAATAGCTAAGAGGAGAATGGGAGGAAGCAAATATTTAGGGCTAAATAGAGTAAATAAAAGGATAACATGAGGTTAAATAGGAACACATTCTATATTAAGAAAAAACAGGTTGCAGATGTGGGGAAGTACAGTGTGTATAGGATGTTCATTGTTAACAACTAGTTAAGAATACCCACTAGTAGGTAAAACATCTTCCATATACTCATCTGAACATTTAGTGGTTTGTTTAGAGTTTAGCTTTAACATTTATTAACAGAAAGATATTGTGCTTATAATTAAAATACTATTTCCTGTAGTAGAGTGGGGATTGGACCCAAAGAAACTTCATATTCGAAAAGCACTTCTAGTTGTCTCATATGTGAAGATTCTACAAACAAACTTTATACAAGCTTTTTAGTTTTTGTTTTAGTGACAGAGTCACTTTAAATAATGAGATTCAGCAGGCTAAAGGAAAAAAATATTTTGTGTGATTAAATTGACTTAAGTAGTATACAAATGCTTTCTTGGCCATCAATTTATGGTTACACCTTCAAGATCATATTACTCTTTGGCTCTGCACCATTAATTGTCAGCAGTGATGTAGATTAAGTTGAACAGTTCACAAATGCTCAGACTTGCTAGTGGAAATCAGCGGAAATAATATGACATTTTTGAAATCCCAAGCAATAGCTTTACCATAGACAGTTACGCAAATGTAAATCACACAGCAGAGAAAACTTGATGAACCCTCCATATGATAACATCCATGGTTTATGCTGCTGTTTCTTCCTTTTTACTATCGGCTTGAAAGTGCTTAGGCACTTTGTAGCATTCACTTTCCCTGTGCTTTTTTTACAGCAGTATTGGCCATGGTGAAACAGATATATAGTAGCCTGGGGATAGCTGTCTGTGTTTTTACAACAAGTGTTGACACCTGATGAGTTGCTCTCTCTTGCTGCTGGAGTTGCATGTAGAGTATTTCTGCTCTTTCATTCTTCTGTATGTGAAGGATCATGTCCCTTGGCAGGGAGACTAGGAAACATCTTCATGTGTAATATAACGTTCCTCATGTACATGACAGTGTTATTATTACTGTAGGTCTTATTACAAAAATAAATATACACTCATGACAAAGGATCCACAAAGTGCCAGGAACAGAGAACACAGAAGAGAGAACACAGTGTATTGTGTCCCAGTAATTTGAGCATAAATGTGAATTTTATTTTTACTATGCATTTTTTTTTTTAGCTTTAAAGTGCATATGTACATTTGGGCTATGTTCAGACTGGCAGTGATGTTGCGGTGCGAATGAATAGGGGCAGCAGTGAGTGGTACAGTACAACTCACTGCCACCCACTGTCAAATCTGCAGATTCTGGTTCTTTAGGAGGTGCCAGCTGCAGGGAGTTGTGTGGAATTGTTTGATGCCTAGGCAGGTCTGAACCTAACCTTCACTAACATAAAAGTGTATATAAAAAAGTTCTGACTTCAGTTACTGTATGCTTATTCTGGGCCAGTGATTCAGAAATGATCAAAACCACAGGATAAATAAACCAGTCAGGAAATTATTCTTTTTAAGAAGTTTGGCAACAGAAGTCCACTTATTTCAGATTTCCTTTAACCCCCCTGGCCGCATTTCTGAGCGTGGCTCGGGGTGAAATTTCTTTACAGAAAGTGGTAACCCTGAGCCCGGCATGCGGGCGTGTGTTGGGGGGGGCGTGCGTGAAATTTAAAATTATAGTATTTTTAAAGTCTTTTTAATTGTCAAATGTACCAATTTGACCAATTTAAAAATACAAAATAATCATACCGCCAGGGAGTTTAATGCAGAATTTTAATACAAAATAAGGATTTGCTTTGTTGTAGAAAACATCCAGATTTTTAATTGTGGCTAAGCAGTACCCTTACAAATCTACCTTTTGTCTTGAATTCCTGCTGAAAAGTAACTGTAAACATCTTGGTATGGTTTCCATGTATACCTGTGTTTACTGGTTCACAGATGTATTTTTATAGGCTCTGCTACCTGTGGCTTGCAACTTTGGGAGATTTGAACAGAGAATTGGTAATATCAGTGCCATACTGCTCACAGTTCTCCTATCTGGGGGGCTATGGGATAAGGAAGAAAAGCCCTGCTATTACCAGGTTGGTTGCAACCACACTAAAATACAACACAGAGCAAGGCATGATAAGTAGTAATAGGGGAAAGATCAGCTGTGGAAAACCATACGCATTATCGGTGACTAGTGTTTCACACTCCGCCTGCCTTTTATAGGTACAGCCTCCAGACCTCACAGTCTACAGCAGTGTTTTTCAACCAGGGTTTCTTGAGAGGTTGCTAGGGGTTCCTTGAGCAATGAGCATTTTGTGACTCTCAATTTAACAGACACCAATGATCTTTTCGGTTGTCTGTTAGGATGACATTCTTTCTACTGGCCAGCAGTGTAAGAGGCATTCTTCTCACTGACCACCACTCTTAGAACTTAGAAACTTTAGAAGGGGTGAGAATGGGTCAAAGAACTAGATCACATACAGTATATGGAACAACTTACTGTGTGTACGCGTTCCCACTCCCAAAAAAAGTGAGGACACGGCGTTCTCACCCTTGCCCACCACCTTTCACCCCTGCTCTGGGATCTATTTGCTAGTCAGCTCTGGGGTTGGTCATGGCAATGTTTGTATTATTTGGTTACCCCACATTCCTTTCTCTCCCTCCTGTTCCCCTTACCAATCCCTAGTCCACAGTGATCACCTAACTTTCCATTTCTTTCTGTCCTGGCCTCTTCTGTTTCCTCCTTTTTTTTCTCTCTGACTTATCTAGTTGTGTTGGAGTTGTCTATTTATTGGCTGGTTCTCTTTACTTCCTGTTTCACCTGGCCAACTCAGTTTTCCAATGGGCCAAAGCAGTATTGATATTACCTTGACAAATTTCAACACTGTTTCTAAGTATGCCTAAAGGCTTTGATTGATATTTCTTGATATTGGTATTGTCTGTGAAACTAGGAACTGGTTGTAACATGGTTTTCTTGTAACTGGAGTTGTTTCCTTCTGTCTACCTGTCCCTAATATTACTTTGTTCTCTGTAATGTTTTCAATATTTGAAAAATTTTAATAAAAATCAGATTTTCACAGAAATTATAGAAGGGGTTCTATGTAGACCTTTTAAGTTATTTCAAGCGTTACCATGTGATAGAATGATTGAAAATGTATAGTCTTTAAAAATTTGTGGATGTTTTATATACCAACTATAGACTCAAAAATTTTCAGCAGCGGAACAAACATGTTTTGAATTTCAAAATGTTCTCCCTGGAAGTTTAATACTAAATAAAATTCATCAAGGAATCAGCATGAATCAGCATTCCCGTCTATACTTTGTATTTCTTTTTTTACATATGAAGACTCATATGTATAAACAGATTAGATTAAAAAATACTTCTAAAATTATTCTTAAATTGAGACATTACCAGGTGTTTTTGTCTTTGAATTGAATTTTCTAATATTTAAACATTTGTGTTGTGCATGAATAATAATTTCTAGTTTAGTGTTAAGCAAAATGGAATTTTAGGTATTGTATTTTTTTATATTGTGCTTCTTTGCATGCAAACATGAATGCTAGATTAAACACTTACAGATGTTCTTTTCAATCTAAGAAAAACTTTCACATAACCTCAATCCTGTCTGTTGTATAATTTGTATTGGTTTGGCTATTAAATGGATACAGTGTTTTTATGTTTCCAAAAAATAAATTTAAGGTTTAGAGAATATGGTGTGGGAAGATAAACATATGATGATAATAGTTTGGAGACTGATTAGGATTTTATAGTTTTTAAGTGCTATGTGAAAAATATAGGAAATGTCAACATATGCTTTATATTAATAGATACTTGGATACTGGTTCTTGCCAACAAAATTAGGTTACTCTGTGTTCTCCTAATATTAAATTGAATAACCCATTAAAACTGAAATATTCATATATGTGAAGCTAGGAAAATGAACAGCTTTCTTATCCTTTCCAACTTAGTTGTGTTAAGTAGTAAAATGCGAGAAAGTTTTTTCTCCCACAATCGGTAAATGCCTATACTTCATAAAAGCTAAACTTGTATTAAACTAGAAAAAATAAACCCCAAAATGTATTAGGATAGTTTTGTATTAGATATGTGTGGGCATGATGTAATCATATGAAAACAGCATTACTTTAGGAGCTCCCTGTATGGCCTGCCCTCTCTCTGTTACTGTTGAAATTCCTTGATAAGTGAAAGGTAGCTTTGTATTCTGTGTCTTGGTTCAACTGACGAGAGAGCATGATACTATTGACTGTGTTTCTCCCGAGAGATATCCCCTTCTCTGTGATGATGCAATGAAGTATTAGAAATGGGGAGAAGCAAAATGTGGCACTGCTGGACTACCTATACTTTCCTTATTCAAAAAGTGCCCCCATGGGGGCCTGAGTAAGTTGGGTGGCTGGGTCCCAAGTCAATTCTATACAGGGTTCCAGTGTTGGCTATGTCTGCCAGTGGGTAGGATCAACGGTCCTGATTTATTAAGCTCTGCATTGCTGAAAGGTTATACTTTCATCAGTAAAGCTGGATGATACAGAAAAAAACATAAAATGTTATTGACTTTGATTATTTCTAATGCATCATAAAAGAACACTTGATCAAAAGGTAATATAAATACTTCAATAAGGGAACTGGGTTTGACAAAACTACAAAGAGACCAAGAATAAATTGACGGATGTGACTATAGATGAGCGAATTTCTCAAAAATTCGATTCAGCCGGTTCGCCAAATTTTTCGAAAAAATTTGCTTCCACCCAAATTTATTTGTGGCAAATCATTTTAAAAAACGGCTATTTCTGGGCTGCAGAGAGCCTTGATAGTGGTGTAGAACACTGTGTAACACGCATAGGGAGTCTGCTGTGGTAGTGAAATAATACTGTAAGTCAGTATGACATGCAGATGACAGGCGTTGCTATTAGAATCACTGCACACTTCACTTATTTGGGCAGTCACGGGGCCAAAACTGACCAAATAACTCTAGTATGAACTCAGCCTTACAGGTCCATGTTAGCGTCAAGAAGAAGCACACTCCTTTTACACCCTTGTCAGCTGATTCCACATAGATGTCTACAGAACCTGTTCTATTAACCGCTTATACAAGTAGAGCCCCCCCGACAGAGTGGAGAAGGTGTCAGCAGTAAGTTTGTGTTGACGTCACTGATTATTTTGCCCTTCCTCTGATCCGTCAGAACAATAACCCACAAAAAACAGATCCTGTCTGTGGAGCATATCCCTTCACTCAGCATTCAGCATTCAGTCAGCATTTGATCAATAATCCATCAGTATTGCTAATGCCAAAAAAACAGAGATGACACGTGAATGGAATATTTGCATGTCTTCTGTGTTTTTTACCCACTCTTGCTTTTGGCTACCAAATCATAAGCCAATTATGATGGGACCATACAGACCTTACAGCTGCTACACAGACAGGATTCGTTGTGCACCTCCTTTTTCCTTCCTTCTGACAGATCAGAAGAAGGGTCAAATAAATAGTGATGTCTTTCAGGCCAAAAAGGCAAAATAGTGGCCCAGTCATGGAGTGGGGAGGGTGGAAAAACAGCTCGAGAACTCCACAGAGTGGCACAATGTCTGGAGGTG